>NW_010176035.1:41081-60343 GCF_000695765.1 Mesitornis unicolor
AAAGATGGGTATCCAGGCACTAAGAATTAAGAGAATTTGAGTTCAAAACACTCTTGAGTTTTCTTTTGAAATGAATGTGTAAACACACAAATGATTAGCAGATAGAGATCAAAACTTCCGTATTAGTAAATATGAAAATGGACTTGGAACCTTTTCTTAAACTGAAATGTTATGAATGTAGTGAAGTTTATCTGTGGGCTATAGCAGAACAGAAACTCTTAGGGTAGCCAGCTATCTGGCATAATAATTCCATCTTTATTCATATATTCAGCAAATCCATTTTGATCCGAAGATACTTTGCTTGGTGGCTTCCCACCAATATTGGGAAGTGTTGGGTACAGTGGCTTCTTTGTGAATGAACCGTCTTTCTCTGAGAACTGGACCGCCGTTAATTAATTATCTCAATGTCTTTGATCTATTTACTTTGCGCATATTTCATCTGTTTTGGTCTGTTACTTGCATTTCAATGATCTCTCACATTATGGAGCAATTCCTTCAGTTGGGAAAACTGCCTTTTCCTTTCCCATGGGAGCGTAGCAGTGGACTAACTGCTCCTCAGAGATGACAGGTCCATTTTTCACTTCTGTGAGCATGACTGCACTGATTTAAGGAATCTGCCCGTATACAGCTGAGGAATTCAGTTTGCTCTTACGAAGCCTCTGTGTGCATTTATAGCAAACTGCAAACTCCCTTTGGGCTGCAAAGCTCTTTGCCTGCACTTTCACTGTGAGTCTCAATTTTAAAGGTAAAACAGCAGACAGAGATTGCGAAAAATCACTGCCACTAAAGATCCTTCTCTTGCTCATCAAAAGCAAGATCATCTCTGTTTCTAACTACTGATTAAATGCTTAATTGTATTTAGCACAATAACTACAGTAAGACTGAGTGTGTATTTGATTGGCCTCAGATTTTCTTAACCTTGTTAACTATTACATGTTGTGAGCTTGAGCCCAAAATAAAAAGATTGCTCTTTCTTTTTTTTGTTGTGTCCGGCAATAAGCTGATGCTGATGGCACTGGGGGCAAATATCCCATTCATTCTATCTCCTTCCCCCCGAAAAACCTTTAAATTGGTGCGAGCTTTTTCAGATTATTTGGGTTGGAAAAGGTTGGGAAAATTTCAATTTCTTCCTCCCACAGGCTGGTTTTTTTTCTGAGTCTCTGGTGTTTTATATTTAAGAATTTATGTTATTGTATTATACATGATAGTAAAAGCAGACTTGAAGAGGGAATACCAGATATTTTATGTATTTTTGTTTTCCATTATTTAAAAATATAGATAAAGGCACAGCAAACTGTGCTTTAACTGGAACTACTAAATCCAAGTCAGAGCTAATTTTGCAACCGAAAGCTACGGCAAAGCCCACTTTTAGCTTCCTATAACCCTGTTCATTTCCATATGAATTTGTACCTCATCTCAGGCAAAATTAGCTCTAGGTTGACCTATGTTGGAGAGACTGAGCTCAAGATGAGAAGCTAAGGGCATATTACCAGAGGACAAGTTTTGCCACCTGGTCGCTGCAGGAAAGGGACAGAGGGGCTCTGCTGAGGACAATGGAGCACAGGGTCAGTGAGCACGGGGAGCAGCGCTCTTGCCCAAAAGTACATGCTCTGTATGGAAAATACAGTGGGGCTCCACGCTTTCCCCATGCAGAGGGGGGACTCATGCAGCCCAGAGGTTCATCATCAAATAATGGTGAAATAGGTCAAACCCAAAATAAGCAACATAAACTAGAATCAGCCCTGATTCAAAGCTCCCTTCTGATTTTCACAATGCATGAAGCCAGATTTTGCTGCCCCAGCTGAAGCACACCTAATTTATGCAAAGGCACTTATCTAGCAAACCTCCAAGGCTGTCATGACTGTGGAAGGTTCATGAGAACTTTGTTTTCTTAAAGCCTAAACTATACCCAAAGAGATTCTGCGGTACATTAGGTGCACAGATATTTTTCTCCAACATCAGGAGACAAATCCTCCCAGAGCATACTCAAACCTCCTTGCTTGGTAGCTTAAATAACATCAGAAAGAGCTTTCGAAGACTTCTCAGACTGATGGTCTGTTATAGCACAGCCTGGAGATTTCTATGAGAGCAATTCACACCCTACAGCAGGAGGCCAAGAGGTATGGTCTCCTGTCTCTGAGCTCTGCTGTGGTTTGAACATGAGCCTGCTCCTGTGCGCTGGCATCACACTGTCACCAGCCAGCTCTGGTGTTTGTCTCCCTTCATGGTCCTTGCAGAAGAGGCTGAGATTGATTGGTTTTGCCCTCCAGGGTGATACTGGGACATAAACAACATTTGCTCTCTCTTCAGTTATTATTGACTGAACAGCTGCTCTCGAGCTGCATCATGAAGCACACATATCTGAGTTAATAAAAGCATGATATGCACCCTGGCTTGAATAAAGAGTGTAGCAAAAGGATGTTTTTGCAAAAAGTTGTTGTTTTGGGCTTGCCTTGAGCCATCGTGATGCCTAAGTAAAGGAGGGAAGAAAAGGTGGCATCCCACCAGCTCTCCCAGCCCTGGAGCTGAAGCTTGCAGTCAGCTTTGGGGGTTGTCCTCTCTACCACTGCCCTACCAGTCCCTCAGCAGTACCTTGGGAGGCAGCAGCCTCCACAGCTCTAATCCTTTTCCCCCTGGACCTACCTTTTATGCCAGGGGATGGCCAAGAACAGCAACCAGGAGCTGGAATGGCAGTGCATTATGTATCTGACTTGGAAAAGCAGTGGCAGACTTTTAAGGCACTCTGCAAGAGGTAGCTAGTGAACGATGCTGTGGGAAGAATCTTGCATCCATTCATCAGTGATTTATGCTTAGGGGACACAAGTGCCTGGCCCAGCACCTCAGGAAGACAAGTTGGGGCTTAAAGAGCATAAGATTTTTCTCTTCCAGACCCCAGCAATCAGACTGGCAGCAGGAAACCTTTCAAAGCACTACACCAGGCTGGCTTTTTCAACATCAGAGATTACATGCACTGGGAAAAACTCATCAGGAGCCAGGTGGTTTGTGGTTGCCAGTCTTCTTTTGGCAGGACCTCGCCTCCTCAACAGGGAGCAAGACCTGAGAGCTCCTTATAAATGCTTCTCTGAAGATGCCACGATGCTCCCATCCCTTGCTCTTTCACCATGAGCATGTGCTGCCATGGTCCACTTCCCACATCAGACCACATAGTCTTCCCTCTGAAGGGAAAATTAAAAACCTGCATTCCCAGTAGGAAAATTCAGCTGTACAAAGTTGAATCTCATTCTTCTGGCTCCTGAGTTTGGAACTCAAACATAATTTTATGTCTCTTCCAGAAAAGCAGGAATTTAATTGTATTTACTGTAAATGCTCCCCTTTTACACTCATTCTATGTCACCAATTGCAAAAATATCTTCTACAGTTAAATATAAGACTGGTTTGAGCCAAGTCATTCATTCTTATCAGTCTTCTTTTTTTTGATTAGAAAAACTTTGGTCAGTGGAGAACTTACATATGCAGTTATCTCAGACTGCCCTCTTATGGCAAAATTTTAAACTGTAGATTTTCTTAGGCTTTTCAAAGGCTTTGCAACTTCAGTTACTGAGAATTCTAGTTTTAAAAATTAGTGAACAACGAGACATTAGAAGTCACGGTTACCTGCTTCATTTCTGCCCCATACAAGTCCTGCCACTGATGCGTCCTGCCGTGCTCAAGCACTACCAAACCCCTGGTCAGCAGCTTGGCCACCTTCTGGTATCCTTGTGCTCACCGACCCTTCCTCCTCCAGCAAAAGTGTGCCCAGCTGTGTGTGTGTGTCTGTGTGTCTGTGTGTGTGTGTGTGTGTGTGTTTGGGGAGTTTTCTAACACGTTTGTGTTTGTATGCACATACGCACTGCTCTTCGTGTATGTTAGAGAAGGTCTGACTTTATGAAAGTGTGTCTTTCATGAAGGCTGTTGATGGTCTCCAAATCCTGGCAAACTGGAGGAGTTTCTCCATCCCAGGGGCCAGCTGCCAACAAGGCTTTGCTGAAGCCACCCGTGAGCTCTCCCCTGCTGAAGAAAGATCCAGAAAACCAGGGATGCAAAATTGCTGGCCACCAAATTGATCCTAGAGGCCATATCAGCTGGCTGCAGGCAAGTGTGTGCATGTGGGAGGGCTCAGCACAGTGCAGCAACCTCAAGCAGAGGTGGAAATGACCAAGTGGGGAGAGAGCCCGCAGGAAAGATAGACTGCAGCCTCCTTCCCAGCCCCTCAAAGCTGCTCTGCTCACTTCAGTCCTGGGTGCTCCTCCCCAGGGAACTCATCTCACCCCTCACATGGTGGCTAGCATCAGGCTGTGAGTGAAGAAGGTTACACGCAAAGGAGTTTCTCACTGTTTTAGAGCAGGGGTGGGAAGGAATCAATCTAAAGTGTGTATTTGCAATGTTCATTCACTGTGCAAATGCTTTAAAAAAACAGCAGTCACTTACTTCAGAGCTTCAGCTACACAGATGGTAGAGAGAGGACTAGAGATTATGCCTTCGCATACACTTGGAGCCTTGCAGTGGTGGCACTGACTCCTCATGTTCTCCAGCTCCCAGGGCTGTTACTCTTAACCTGAAGTTTTTCCACCAGAGATGGGGTCTTGCAGCGAGCCTGAGCTCTTCTGCATCCACCCGCTAGAGGACAGCAGGAAAGTGTCCCATAGCCAGCTGTTCACCACAGCTATGAGGGCATGGCAAATGCATTCGCCTGTGTATAAACACATCAGAAATAGTAGAAAGTAGTCTGGATGCATCACTGTAAGGAACTGGTGGCTCGACTGATATTTTGGTAGCAAGGTCTGGCTTGGGAAGGAAGCCAAAAAAAAGCTTCTACCCTTATTTTAGGACAGTGCCCTGGGTCCTCTGTAGGTATGTGACCAGAAAAAAGGCCAAGAACATTGCCTGCAGTATACAGAACCTTGCAAAAAGCTCAAATGCCCAGGCAGAGAAAGGAAGCTATAGTGGTAATGTTACTTGTACTAGCAGCAACCTGGAGAAAAACTGTCTTTCAATTCCAGCCATGCAGAGCCAGAGATTATTTAATTCACAGATGTATCTACACCCTCCCAACCAGCACCAGCCTGTCTGAGGTACAGCCCTCTCCTGACTGAAACAGCTTATGGGCTGGTGAAGGGGCATACATCGCCTGCATGACAGTACAGCCCTCCGGAAGGAGTTATTTCCTCTTACAGCTGATTCATAGATAGCGAGGTAGGTGGAGAATGCGAACACACACTTGACTCATCAACATTTTTGTCAGTCCTATTTGGCTCCCAGCTCTTAGTGCATGTTACCTTGCCTGAGTTATGAAGTTTCGACGTGACCTCTTTCATTCAGATATTTAGTCTGGAAAAGCAATACCCTAGGCTTTCAATTTCTAAACCAGGAGTCACACCTGGTTTATGCATTGCAGTCTTGTATGGAGTGGGGAGGAAGCCAATTTATACCCCCCAAACAACAACTTTAAAACTAAGGATTTGGCATAAGAAACAGTTATATTGTATAAATGTCAGCAGAACACCTTCCTTTGAAATTAGAAGAATATAAACAAGAAAGCACTGAGTTGCCAGAAGATGAATATTCAAAGCATGAAACCAATGAGAAAGCAAAATAAAGGTCTGGTTCCTTTCTAATGAGCAGGTGCCTCTGCTGTGAAAACGCTCATCCTCAGGAAACACCCCCTTACCTGTTAACTCCTCAGCTTGGGAAATGGGGCTGCGTTCCTCTGCGGGGACTTAGAAGAAGAAATTTTTCTCACTCAACCATCTGTTTTCCTGTGTATAAAGCTCATAATTACTTTTACTGCCTTATTCATCTTGGATGATGGATTGCATGAGCACCAGGACTTTTACAGACTCTGTTCCGCTTGTGTGGGGAATACAACATTTGAGCCTCTACTTTCCAGGCTGCCAGCTTTGGCACATGAAGCCCAGCCTCAAGCACCCACCACACACCCCCCCCAAACAAAAGCAGGTTTGAACGGGAGATGGCTGTGCTGATGCCGAAGAAGGCTCTGCAGGGTCCCCTGTGGTTCCCCTTCCAGCTGTTTCCTCCGGAGCTGCTGGGAGCAGAGTTTGTTTCTGGGCTCTTGTCCTCAGGTGCCCTGACATCCAGCAAACCCTGATGGTCTGCACACAGGACTCAGTTTTGCCTCCATCTCTGAGCCAGTCATCTCTCCCATCTCTCTTTAAAAAGGTTCAATACTGCCCTGGGGGTGCTGAAGGCAGAGGCATAGGCTCTGTGTTTTGGCTTTTCCCAGCTGTTTTCCCCTACCTGTGACTGCAGGCGAGCAGCATGGTGGCTCTCCTCCCTCACCCTGGACAGAGTGACTTGGAGCCTCTGACGGCCCTCAGTGGAGGGACCCCAGTTAAACAAAGTTTAAAAAATGGCTTTTAAATAATTTAAAGTTGAAATATGTGAGGTAATTCCTTTGTCTCCATAATTCCTTCATCTCCATTCTCTCCCAAGCATAAAGCGGATATGGGGCAAGCAGGAAAGCCCCATGAAGAACTCCTAAATTTAGGGCAGGGCAATTCAGTGCAGTGCAATTGCCACACACGTAGCAAGGATGAGGAGCTGCCTTTGCTCCAGGTTAACCTCTCGTCTGGACTGGCTAGATCCAAAACTGGCTTTGTTCAGCAACACCCACGGATGTTCAGCTTTCTCATACATGCTGATAATAACAAGACATCTGGGTCATTAGTGTTTCTCAGGAGTCCAGGATGAAAACACAACAGAAAGAGAGCATCCTTTCCCCAGGAGGTTCAATTAAAATCTCTGCTGGAGGTATCCCGGGGAGGAGCCTGCACGGATCAAGCCCTGGGGCACCACACAGCAGGGAGCAGAAGCAGTAGCTACAGCTGAGGACCCATAGGGGTCAGTTTATACAAAAAAAAAAGCAAAGTCAGGATTTTGTAAAGAATGTTGTTCACTGTTCAGCAAAATTGCACGAAAAAAACAATGACAAGTATTTTTAGTCTTAAAAATAGTTCTGTTAACTAAGGACACTGGCAAAAAATGGGCACTTTCTGCAGCCGCAGTGGCTGCTTTTTTTCCCCACACAACAGCCTGGATGTCTTTGCCTACAGACTCCTGCTGGTTTTACCTTTCACTTTAAGTGACAATTTGAAAGCTCTTTGCTGTGGTTGCCATCTTTCAGACCACAAAATACCTACAGTGGTCACCACTGGAAAGCCCCATCTCTTATTGCCAGTGACCACACCATTTAAGGCCTGTACGCTGCAATTCGCTGCGCCAGCAGTCCGGCAAGTCCATGCTATGCCCCCCATGTCATGCCCAAGATACCACAACATCTATAATTAGAGCAGGAAATGCCTGTGGCATCACGATAAATATTACCAACAATTTCCTTTCTGCTGCTGCTTGCAACAGACTGCTGTTGACATATCCAATGAATTATGAGCCTGGTTGAGCTGCAAAAGTATTGTCATTTTCTCTGTCTTTCTTCCTACTAACTTGCCTGTACTGAATTTTTTTTTCCTTGCTTTTCATTTAGCTTAAGTGTCTCAGTGGAAGGACCATCTCTTCATCTTACGGTACAGCATCAATGATTATGAGGTCCCTGATGGATGCAATGGGAAGATAACTGTTCTGTGCTGGTGATGCGCATCCTGCCCATGAGGCTGAAGAACAAGCACTAACTATCCAATGCAGCACGGCAAATCTGCTTTGCCAGTAACTCAGACTAAAAATGACTTCTGTAAAAGCCTGAAGTGCATGTTGGTGGGCCCTGATCGGCTTGTAAACGTAGGGAAGGAATAGGTTATACAGGAGCACAACCTCGGAGTGTAGGAGTTTCCCTCTAGTTTAATATCTAGAAAAAGAGGATTTAAAAAAAATATTTCAAAATATGTCCTTTCCATAACTATTAAGCCTTGCAGTGTGAGTAGCACTGTCTTGTTTTTTACTCCACTTGAATGTTTTTCCCTATATATAACCTACATCATCTGTGTTGAAAATTGCACATAATTTCTATTTTCTTACTTCCAATGACTGTCAAGTGACCACCACCTGCAATCTAACAAACCCCTACCCATCAGAAGACCTTTGTAACCATTTCCCCTCACTACTGCTCTACACATACTCCATTCATTTCCAGCTTTAATAAATCAATTTCCTTCAGCCTTTCCTAAAAGGTCTGTTTTCATCCTTTTGGTTGCTCTCTGCACCAGTCCACCATGTTTCTTAACTGACAGTGCCCACAGCTGGATGCAGTGGCCAGGCAAAGCCCTTGCTGGCAGCAGGGAGCATGGGACAACACCACATGGCCTCTCCTCAGTTCTCACTGGTCAGGCCAGCCTGAAGGGAAGCACGGGGCTCATGTATCTGCCCCGTGAGGAGAGGCTGAGAGACAGGGGTTGTTCAGAAGCCCCTAAAGAGAGGGTTATGGAGGGGAGCAAGCCAGACTGCTCACAGGTTGCTGGGAAAACAAGAAGCAATGGGCATGAGGTAAAGCATAACTCTCAGACAGAATATAAGGACATATTCTTTCCCCACGCCCATGAGGACACTCAGACAGGGTGGTGGGCTGCCCAAAGAAGCTGTCTAGCCTCCGTCCCTGGAGGTTTTCAAGTCCCAACTGGATGAAATCCTGAGCAACCTGGTCTGAGCTCACAGCTGCTCCTGCTTTGAGCGGAAGGTTGGACTAGAAGTTGGCCTCCTCTCATCCCTTCCAACATGAATTAACCTGTGGTTCTGTGATCCTATAATCTTCCAGATGACAAAATCAGATACATATGCTGTATACGCCACTCCCCATAGAGAATACACGTTTAAGCCTAAAGCAGAAATATGTTTGAAATATAGCTCATGGGGTGTATAGGAGGACCTAGTTCAGTGCTGTGTTCCCAGGTCAGTGTGCACTTCAAGGAGAGGAGTACCAAAAAGGTTAATTTTGCTGAAAAGCCTGGGAAGCCAGAAAGAAATCACTGCTTTGAAATCTAGTCAATTAAAAAATTCAAAGCAGTTTCAAAGGTCATTTCTGCCAAATGCCCTTTGTCATCGTCAGTGGTTTCACAATCTTGTCCTCCCATTTTATTGCAGTATTTTCTCACCTTTATTGCATGAAAGACTCACATGTGTGGTGGAGCACCAAAAAAACCCCACACAGCTAGAGAAAGGAGGCAAGCAGTGAACCTCATTAAGCCCACGATGTTGTTAAGGCTTTGAAGTAAACAAACAGGAAACACGTTTCCTTGAATTGCTTCATGTTCTAGAAAACTGAGGAGGTAGTTTTGCCCATATTAGGTGAAATATTTTCAGAACTGGGCCTTCAACCTGTGTTTCTTAAAGTGATATCTTGAACATCTCACTGCCTACAAAGAGCGCATCAGAGTCTGCAAGGAGCCCTGTTTCCTGAGCCTCTTGGCATTAGAGCTACGAAAATTACACCACCTCCTCCTCTACATAAACCAGATTCTCCCATCTGTTTTGTAATTGCAGCTTTTATGAAACTTCGCCGCAATAGCACTGAGTGACTGCACAGTAAACTCTGCTACATGTCAGCTCTGGATAACTAGAAGATGTCAAAATTCTACGTTAGGCTTTCTTTTCACATTTTTCCCTGTGAACAACAAATGGTGGAGGAAAGAGAAGCCTCCAAAAAGTTTACAAAAAGTGACACATAAATGTAAAGTATTCTAGTGTCAATATTATTAAAATAGCATCAGTCATAGATTTAAAAAAGAAAGTTGTTACAGGCAGGAAGGGGTGTGCCTTCACGCACATATAGAATAGTGGGGAGCAGGCACTACATTCCCATCCTCCAGGGGCTGTCTTTGTGGGCTGAGGGAGCACCCCTGCTCCTGGATCTGGCCTTCCTTCCCCTTTTCTCATCTTGTTGACAGCCGAGGCCCTGAGCTCCTTCCACTGGGGAGTCCAGTCTTCGCTCCACTCCCCCGGTCCCTCCCCGTCATGTGGGGAGGGAACTTCCACCCTCTGGAAAAAACATCATTAGCTTTCCAGCATGTTTCCAGATGTTCATTATTTTTCTTTTTCTTTTTTCTTTACGTAAGGGTTTTCTAAAAGGCACCTCTAGTTTTGGGAAGCCAGCTGTCACTCAGAAGAACTTACTGGTACGTAGCCCCATGCAGGTGAAGCAGCCCAAGAAGCATGACAACTAGGATAAATTAATACCATACACTTCCTCTCCTATCCCCTGTGTCTATATCATCAACTTAAAACGCAGCCTCTTCACTGTAGGAACTTCCTCTTGCTACATGTTTGTACCATGCCTAAAGGAGCAGGATGCTGCCATCAGTCTGTTACATCTTGTGGGAGATAACTTCCGTGATTGCTTCCTCATGCTCTTCTGCTGTGGACCTGCCCCTCATGCTCCTGCAGGGCTATGCTGCAGCTCCCCAGCTGCCCCATGCATCTGCCTGTAAGCCCAGCCATCCAGACATTGGTATGCCAACATCTTGGAGATGGTAGGGGAGATCTGAAAGGAGGGAGGCAGTGGAAAGAGCATCTGAGTGTGCATCTCCTCGTGGGCCTTACAGGTGGCTTTGGAGGAGCCTGGATGAGAGGTTTGTGCAGAGGCAGACCTGCAGCCCCTATTTGGGCACCCCCCTTCCAGGATCTGCTGGCAGATAAATAAATATATGAAGCATAAATCATCCTTTGAGACCAGGTCTGTGATTCTTGCAGATCCTCAAGCTGTCACTGGAGTCAAGCGAAATACAGGAAGCATGAAAAGTGCACATTGTTCAGTAGATGTTTATTTATTTGCCTTAATTGCTGCCTGTCGGGCTCATGCAAGGCAGCTGTTTGCTCTCCTCTCCCAGTGTTTAGGCAGTAAGAGAAGGGAAGCAAAATAAAATGTGGCCTAACCCCCTGGAAACACACATGTAGATATAAACAGCTGGCATGGAAGAGACTTTTTATTCCATGCCTCTGCTGAGGTTTTATGGTCTTTGCGTCTCCCACAGAGGGATTTCTGGGTGAGAGAGATGGCAACCACCAGAGGATATATTTGAATTATTCGGAAGTCTTGCGAAGTTTGTAAACAAAACTGTTCATCTAATTGCTGCAATTTGGAAAGCTGAAACTTCCCAATTTTTTTTTTTCTTCCTTCTAGTGCAACTCATTTTTCCTGACTTGAAGCCCTCATTTCAACATGCAGGCGGAGCATTTTCTGCAGAGAGTTGACTGAGCCCGATGTAAAGGTAGCACCAGGTTTTCCATTTTCATTCTGGGGCACGGTATCTACGTCAGTGGTACATCTCTTGCTGTCTCCTGCGGATGGGCCTTATGTCTGACTCTATTCTAGGAAGGGACCAAGGGAACCAGAGGGCCCCCATTCACACCTTATCCACCCCACATGACAAATGCACTTTTGCGGTGGCCTTTCCTCATCTCTGCCACCCTTATACCCCTATCTCACCATCTCCAAACAAGAGATAGGGACTCAACAGCCACTTAACTGCTGTTCTACAGTGAGGGAAATGACAGCAAATTTTGTTTTTATTGGCGGTTATCAAAAAGCAAACACTTTTTGACAGCAAAACTGCTCTTATTCTATGTGTCACTTTCACATTCTGGTTTTTCTTTCCTATCTGTAATTTACTGAGCAGGGGAGAAGCGCAGAAATGCCCTACGGTTGCTCTCGCCAGATTTTGTCCTTGGCAGCTCAGCCCAGTGCGGTGGCAGCGCCAGGAGCTGCAGGGAGCAATGAAACGACGTGAACGTGGTAGGGGTGGCATTTAGGAAACCTCTCCTCGTCACATACCTTGGAAAATACCAGCCGCAAGACCCACAATAAGTAAGAGTGATAGCAACAGTAGGTAGCTGACAATTCAAGTTAAAAACCAAGAAAAACCAAACAAACAAAACCAAACAAAACCCACTCAAACAAATAAAATATACCAAAAAAGGGCAAAAAAAAGCGGAAAAATAAGAGCCCCAAACAGCCTTTCATTGTTTCCCAGTGCTGAGCTCTTGCAACTTAAAATAAAGTACCGGAGCAATATAGTGTTCTCTAGGGGTTAATGTTACATTAATCAGAACTGACAAGCATGAAAATCATTCTTTGTTGTCTTTAAATTGCTAATTTAAGATTGAAATCTAAAACGCTTGAGCACCGATCGTTAACACTGGCGCTCAAACAAAACCCAAGTACAATCTTCCCTCCTATGGGCCGCTACACAATTGTCTTACATTTGGTTGAGAAAACAAATGCAAAGTCTGTAACTAAATCCTAATGTATCGTTTAAATGTTCCCATTCACAGGCTTTCTTTGGCTAAACTTCAACGAATTGTACTACACTTTAATTGAAAAGCAGCATTTGCCCAGGCATTTACATCTCAAGGCAGAAATACCGGCATTGTACCTTGCGGTGCAATGGCAGCAAGAATTCCCTAAAATCCAATATTTTTTTTTTTTGCAGGTAATATTTTTCCATTTGCAGAGGTATTTTAATGAGCTAGTTCTTATTTGAGTTCACCAAGCAAAGCCTGAGATACTCAGTAATAAAAAACTTCATTAAAAAGCTTATTAAAGTTTAAAAACAGAGCTATTAAAGCGTACAGTCCAAACTCGGCGAAGAGGCACCAGATAAGACCCGGGACAATGAAGCAGCAGCGAATGTATGTGTGGCTACAAAACTAACAAAAAAGTACGTAGTTGCAAAGTAAATGGGAGGAGCGTGTCCTCCTGCCTCTTTAATGGAATTACAAATTGTGTTAGAGACCAAACCAAGTCCAGTTTCTTTTGCCAGCTTGAATATTTGCAGGTTTAGGTCTGTTTGCAGACACAGTTCCCATTGAAGTCCATGCACAGACCCACTTGCAGCTGAAATAAGCTGAATCTTCAGCTTGGCTGAAGCAAACGCTTTGATCTAAAATAACTCCGAATCCATCGGCGATCTGGTTTGATCTGGTCCCTGGTGCTAAGGAAGGAGGAATAAGGACATCCGTGGCAGAGCCACGCTGTGTGACTGCATGGATGCTCCATTGGCTTAGGAGGATGAGAATAGGGGAAGGGCTGGGGGCAAAGCAAGCTATGCCCTCATTTTTCCTCTGAGGAGCCAGTGAGCTTCAGGAGCTGATAGCCGGCATCCTGAGCTAGGAATGACACATTTATAACATCGGAGCATTTTGCCTTTCTTTGGAATTACAGTAGAGCAGGGTCGAGCTATGCAGACGTGCTTACCGCATCAGTTGACCTCGATGGGAGATCCATAGCAAATCTTAGGGCAAAACTTTCCACACAAAAGATGTGTTAAAGACACAAGCACTGTCATGCAGAACAAGCTCCTTAGAGCAGAAGAAAAGGACTCAGCATTTGGCCAAGGAGTGGGGTCATGCACTGACGGTGCTTTTTATTCTGGGGAGGATGTGGGATGATGGCTCTCCAGGCTCATGCAGAGCAAAGGGAGAGGAATATTTGGCTTAGGGAAAAAGAAAAAGAATACAGGGTTTAGAGAAAGAAAAAATGCAAGAGATTCTCAGCACTCTTTAATCTGGCAGCTGGATAAAGAATATGAAGGTGCCTTCTGGTTGATATAATAGAAGTGTAAAACTGCCCATTAATTAAAAGTTAATCAGAGGAACATTCCTTTGGTTGTTAAGCCCAACATCACTAAGAAGTTTTCTTCTGTTGTCTAGACTCAAAGTCAGTTCTAAAGTAAGTATAACAAAATCAGAGGTCCATCATGTTGCATGTTTCTTCACAGCAACCCTTGTGTATAGCAGTAGAACAGGTCCTAGTAGAGCAGATGATTAAAATATGGACAAGAGTGTTTTCACCAGGATATGTTGAATTCAGAGTCATAGGGGATGACTCCTGAGTTTGAAAATGAAAAGCATTTCTCACTGTACACTTGTCCTTACAAGGAGCAGTAGCAATAGTAGTATTTGATTGATACACTTTTGTTGCAATAAATTCCATCTCTTGCCACTGCCGACGCATGTTTAGCTGGTTTCCATGCAAGACTGGAAGGAAGAGGACCTGTCTGAGCACTTTTAGTAACAATATTTATGTTAGAGCTGGGACTGAGAAGCTCACCAGGAGCACAAGGAGACAAGACCAAATGCCTAATAACAAAAAGGAACCTTAGGGCCTCAAACCGTTCAGCTAAAATCAATAGCACCTACCTAATAGGCTCTTTGTTAAATTTTCACTTCCATTACAAGCTATTTAAAAAGAAGAAATAATAAGCAAAAAAACCTCAAAGTGTTATTAAGTACTTTGGTATATTTGACATTGCCAATAGCCATTCAAAGCCCTGCGCCCAAATACCTCCATACCTGTTAAACCAACCATTTCTGTCATGGGGATAGGTTTGTCTGCATTTACCTGGCAAAGCCAAGTAAAGAAGTGAAGGGAAGTTGAATGGGAGGAAGATGAGTGGAATAAGCACGGCAATAACCTTGACAATGTCAATTTTCCCTCAAATCAGCATTAAAATGAGTACTTTCTGATTTCTTTATTCTCATGCAGAAAAGTAGGGAAAATCTTTGGAAAGTATCTAGTGATTTGTAATGTCATATGCACACTCTGTATTTTTTGCTTCGTTTCTAAACCTGCAGATCATTTAAAGACTTGGGAATCCTCCCAAACTTTTATCCCATTTGTGAAAAATACATATTTGCAATATATATCTTCTGTTTGGACCCAGATAGAGTTCAATGAAGTGAGCTGGGGTGGGATCCAGTGCACTGGGCAGGCCCCCAAACCTAAGCACACAGGCTTAGTGCAGGATTCAATTGCCTAAGGATAAGGCATCTGTCACCACTGAGGGACCTGGGCTGGGGAGAGGTGCTCAGCCCCACAGGCAGCTTCAGGAAGGTCTGGTTCTTCTGCAGACCCTTCATCATGCTAGTCAGCCTCTGAGGATGCCTTTGGTGACCACGGCCATCTCTAGAGCCTATATTTAGGCAACTAAACATGTCTGCATTCCTGTTATAGCCAATGGAGATGCAAGGCTTGACTCAGTTGCCTACACTTTGGCATCTAAAGCAATGTGAGTACCCCTAAGGTGTTGGAGACATCTCTCTGGAGCTAGCAGGTATGGCACTGGAAATGGAAACTGATGCCCTTCCAGAAGTGTAGCCTGAGACCAAGTAGGACATCCCAGTCTCTCAAGTGGCATTAGACGTTCAGAGAATCGACTGAAGTCTTGGTCAGTGTATTCAAAGGAGCCTAGAGATGGATTAATTTGACCTGCCAACAGCAATCTGCTTAGGATCAACCTAAGGAGATCTCCAGTGCTCAGCTCAGCCGCCTCAGCACCCAATACCATTTGAGGGGCTATAGCTACCACATCTTGTCTCCAGCTGCTGCTCCAGGAGGGCACTACAGTCCTGTAGGTTGTGTGCCAGGTTGGCCAGCCCTGTCTGAATGTCTCACACACCAGAAGTACCTCAGATATAACTGATGCAAGCCCCCTGCACCCCCAACTCTACTGCGAATTAAAACACCTAGCTTGTATGTAGACACCAACATGTGTGTGTCTTCATCTTGAAGTGAACTGCAGTCCAAAAGTTTCACAGGCGCTGGTGAAAATCCTGTTATTTTCAGGGTCACACACACACAGAGAATTTCTCTTTTCAGTCTTGACCTGTTTATAGATAAATTATTTTGTTTGTGTCAAGAAGCATGGCAACACAACAAATGCCCAGTGCAGATGTTGCATGAAGGTAAGCATGCAAACATTCCCAAAACACATAAATAACGGTGTGTATGTGTGTCAAGCTTTTCAATGAGCTTTCCAAGATTCCTCATCTTATGTGCTGTTTTAAAATGCTCCCCCTGTTTTAGAAAAAAAAACCAAAACAGCTCTCTATTTATCATCTAGAGTTGAACTGGAAACCATCAAGCTGCTCATATTAACATATGCAGCTTTGTGATTTATTATTGCTTCTCTCATCCCATCTATTTTCTGTGCCTCAGATGTGCAATTAACTCCATATTGTCAGCCTCATCTGCTTATGCCTACACAGGACATGTCTGTACTGTCATAAAAAGCAAAAGAACTAATTTCCTGATCACCATTATTGCCCTGCACCTCAGGGAAGCCAACTGGCTCTCCAGGAGGAGAAATTTCATACAGAAGCAGCTTGAACTCAAAACAGCTCCTGATTTTAGCACTGTGGATGTGGGCAGCTTGAGACTTGAGCGGTGACAAACGTGATGTCACATCTGAGCAGTGTGGCTGCCAGGGTGACATCCATAACTGCTTAAAGCTCGCTTTTCATTTCTTTATCTTTCATAAGTCTTTCTCTTTGTCTCTCCCTTTCACCAGCCCTGAACATTCAAACCACAAAACCAGATCCAAACCTAGTGGGGACAAAGATGCCTATGCCTCTATGTCTTCACTGGTACGTTGTATCACATCAGCTCTCTTTTCAGATAGACACAGAAGGTTTGGTTAACCTACCCCTTTGTAGTTCTTGAGTATCAAACTCTATTACTATATTATAATTATATTTCTATCTGAAAGAAATTTAAAATTTCAGGCATTTGTAAAAGTTTAGATGCCTCATTCAAAATAACAGCTTATGATGCCTCCATCTGTCAAATGGACTGAGTAAATATTTTTTCAGTTTTATTAATGCAGTAAGTACACACAGAGTATATAATGCCAGGGATCGTTTAAAAAAATACATTAAAACTGTTTGCCATATTGGAAAGGTTTTAACATTGAGTCAGAGGTGGTGCTTTTCCCTCCAGAGAATGTTTTTACACATAATAGAAAGATATAATGTTACGTTACTTGTAGGGATTTATTACATTTGCTCACATCTTGACAATGTATTTTATATCTGGCATCCCTTTTCATAAATGCCCAATGAATTTAAAATTAAATTACATTTGGGAAATAAATTTCTGGCTAATAAATCACAAACATTCTAGCGGTAATGTCTGGATGGTGGAAAGGAGTTGGGTCTTACATGTGTCCCTAAGGCTCAGGAAATCTCTTACCAGCCTTGAATGTTTTTAATGTGGCCATTATTTAGGAGAATAAATACATGACTGTGAGAGAGGTTAAAGGAAGGTGAAAAATTTTAAGCGGGACATCACTAAAGGCACACATGAAGCAGAGTAGGTACATAGTAAGAGCAGCACATAGTAATTTCGTGATTTACCTGTTATGCCAGAGCCAAATTGCAATTCCAAATCAATACTTTGTAAGGGATTAGCTAACATGGCGGGAACAGAGATTGAAGGCTGCCCTGACCCAGTAAGGGTATGAAGTGTGCTTAGTGTAAATCAGCTGAAATGTTGTCCATTAACACAGGAAACACACACAAAAGAGGAACTTTATCCATTCTATGCTAGATCAGATACTGCAGAGATAAAAGAGACATGGCAAATCTCTGTTATCTCTAGAACTGGGTTTTGAAAGATAGGCCACTATTTGGTGAAAGAGAAAGGGGTAGTACTGTGCATTACAGACATGATAGGCTACCAAGATATAAAAGTAATATAAACTAATAAGAATTTCGAGGAGCATCATCACTTTGGGAATGGCTGCTAAAAGTAGCCATTTAGGGCATAAAGGGGGTTGGTGACAAGGCCTCCGGCTGTGTCTGAGTGAGCCATCAGCTCTGGAGTGGGGTTAAGCATATGCATGGCTGAGAGCCACCATTTCCCATTTACATTGCTGGCCTTAGCCTTCCTGTGAGCAGCCCAGGATCAAAGTCTCCCCTGGATGCTTAGGAAAACCAGGATTTGGGGATTATGCAGACAGAACTGGATTGAGACATTGAGCATGGGAATATTGTAAGAGGATTCCAGTGGTGTATCACTGCGGGAGAGTTTCCCAATTATGACTGAAGAAAAAACTGCTACTGTTAAAGATGGATGTAGTAGCCTGACAAAAAATAAATATAGCTATGGAAAAATTGTGCAAGTTGTCTTAAAAACATCTAAGGGGCAAATATGTGGAATCACTGTACACAAAGTTTTCATGAATTTGTTGATGAGGCAACAGTATTCCTCACTTTAAAGTTACAGGTTAGGAACACATTGGAATCATGAGCGAAGCTTCCTGAGTTTATTTCATCCGTATGCTCTTTCTGTGAACTGAAAGCACCCTGATAAAGTGATCCTGCAGAAGAATTGAATTGTGTCTCTCTAGGTCACCTCCTGCTAACACTGCCTCAGCAGTCTCATTAGGAACAGCAAGAACTGGAAAGCACTGCTGGGGAAGAACTGAGACAACCGGGGCCTATAGATTTCATTTCAAGTTTTAAACCAAAACACATTTTCTACAATGACACAATTAGAACCATAGAAACAGATGTGCGAGATTTTGATGCCGTCATGAAAACATCCTGATTTATAATGGATCCAAAAAGAGAGGGGGGATCTGAAGTGCTCACACTTTGCATTAAACCACAGCACACACTCACCACAGCCATGTTCTGCCATCGCTACCAGCACCGGGCACTATCTTTTTTGGGCAGCTTTGCACAAACCAAAAGCCAATCTGCTTGAGCATGGATGTAAAAAATGACATCAAGCCAACCAGGAAGGAGTTTTCACCGAACACCTCTTGCCCCAAACACAGGCAGCCTGTGCACAGCTGCCCAGTACATCCCAGTGCAGAGCAGAAGACACGTACATATAAAAGTTAACTCAATTCAGGACAAATAGAACTGGAAAGCAGTTTAAAAAAAGTGCTGGCTGCATTTCAGAAACGTTAGTTTTAAAAGGACCAGTGTAAACACACTTCAAGTTTACAAAATAGGACATCACATCTGCAGGACGTGAGTTTACAAGGTTTTGCCTATATAAATTTCTGTAATGAAACCTGAGACTGAAAAAGTACTCGATTGATGGGTAACAGGGGCCTGAAAAGAGGTGGTATTTTGGGGTTTTTTTGGTTTTGTTTTTGTTTTGGGTTTGTTTTTGGTGTTTGGTTGTGTTTTTTTTCTTTCATGTGAGCTGCCCTGCTGAAGTTTCCACAAACACCGTGAGATGTGAACGAGTTTGAGACCCCCGTACGGTGTGTTTGACCGTCACATCTTGGCGCACACACCCCAGATGCAGCGTTGAAACCAGAAATGGCTCCTGGCAGCACCTGCGAGCCCGGGGGGGTGCAGCGCTGTGCTAAGCCTGCCAGCCAAATGCAAGCAGTCTTCCTCTGACTGAGCAAGGCCGATGCCACCGAAGACCAAACACGAGTGAAATACAGGAAGGAAAATAAGAAGGAAACCCGCTGCGGGCAAGCCCGATACCCCTCTTCTTCCCGGTTGGGTACAGATCCGCCTCGGGAAAAACAGGTGCTCTGCGGACACAGCCCCTCGGGAGC
>NW_010176036.1:0-11979 GCF_000695765.1 Mesitornis unicolor
AGCCCTGGGGAACACCACTTGTGCCTGGTCATCAACTGGATTTAGCTATATTCACCACAACTCCACCATAGCTTAATTTTTCCTAAACTTGCCTTTTGAGAAATTTAATCACTTGCTCACTGTACTAAAGTCTTGAGTTTGGCTTCTTGAAATTCATTATTTTTGTTCTGTTGTTCTCAAATTTTCCCTTCTTTTCATCAGATTCAAGAAGTTGAACTCCATTTTCACATTCTCAAGGAGATCCCATTACCTAGATAGTATCCATTTGAGCTGTAGTTTAGCTTTCTATACCAAGAAGCTGTAACAAAATCATCAGGAATATGATAGACAGTTAATATCTTGTTGTATTCCTTCCCCAAAAACTTTCTGAGAAATCCATCCTACTGCACTATCCAGTGCTTTGATTTAGTCTGTGGTTGCTCACAGAAAGCACTGTCTGCCTGTCCTTCAAATTTTTGTGGCATGTCATGAAGTATGAGGAAAGGCTGAGAGAGCTGGGTCTGCTTAGCCTGGAGGAGACTGAGCGGGGATCTCATTAATGTCTATCAATATCTAAAAGGCAGGTGTCAGAAGGATGGGACCAGACACTTCTCGGTTGTGCCCAACCACATGACAAGGGGCAATGGTCAAAAACTAGTACACAGGAGATTCTACTTAAACATAAGGAAAAAATTCTTTGCAGTGAGGGTACCAGAGCACTGGAACAGGCTCTGCCCAGAGAGGTTGTGGAGTCTTCTTCTCTGGAGACATTCAAAACCCACATGCACATGTTCCTGTGTAGTCTTCTCTGGGTGATCCTGCTCTGGCAGGGGGGTTGGACTGGATAATCTTCAGAGATCCCTTCCAACCCCTACCATTCTGTGATTCTGTGATCAACACAATAATGCATCAGACTTTTTCTCCTTCAAATATTGTCTATGGAATTCCAGCAGATCTCATTCCTTCTGCATTCTGAATTCCAGATCAAGCATTCACACCTTTGATTTTGGGACCAACATACATCTTCCCTCTTATCTGTCCCTCCTTTTACAGTAATATTTCAGTCAGGCAAGTTATTCCACAAATCTCTGTTATACCAATTAAATAGTAATGTCAAATGTGCATTAAAACTTTTGACTCCTGTTGCTTGTTTCTCATTCTTCATGTATTAACGTCCAGGCTGACCAAACAGAAAAAAGTAATAGGCAAAGATAAACTAGAACATAACAAGCATACAATAGCCTTAATGAAAAGGATTTCACAGATTTTCCTTTAAGCACTGAAGAGTTTTTTAATTAGATTCCAAAAATAACTTTTATCCGCTAACATGTTCAATTTCCCTTTGCTCCATAGTAAAATTCTGTCTGGGACCTATCAAAGCATCCTTTCTACATCTGGCTTACACCTGTGTACACCTCCTAGAGCTGTTAAATTTTAATGACAGAAAGCAGCAACAGAAACATTTATAAAAAAAATTTAATTACAAAAAGCAGTCACTCAAAATCAAGTTTCTTCAAAGGGGCTGTTCTCATATCTAAAGAATTGAGTGACACTAGAAACATTTGTCCCTGCATCTGTTTTCAACCTGTCCTATGAAGAACTGTATAGATGAATTAATTATTTTTGAGAAATTAGAAGCAAATAGAGAAAAGTTATTAGCGCCTTCTTTTGGATTTACAGGTTGAAGTCAGTTAACCACATTAATTCTCAGCTGAGATTAAAGAAGACAAAAATACAGTTCTAGTATACATAGTGCATAATTAACAAATAAAATGAAATAAAAACATTTGTATTTCTTTGCCAATGACCTTTTTTAGTGGATCTTCAGGGATCCTGTAGAGTAGGAGCTAGAAATACTATCAGATACAAAGTACAGCAGGTGCTACTCCAGGTAGAACACAAAGTGGTTGAAAAATTAGAAAAATAGCTTAAGATTTAACACATCAGGGAAGAGTGGAAAAAATTTATTTCTTTCCTCCTTCTCTTACAAAAACTATTAAGACTTCCTGAATACATACTGAAATGCTTATCTGAAATGCCACTTCTCAGAAATGGCAAAAGTGCTTTGATTATAACTTTAATGACAAAAATGTTGCAAACCATTTTATAACTATCCAGTTTTCTATTTGCAAACTAAAATTGCTACATTTGCACAGAGGTAGCAAAATAAATCACAGATTATATCACTCAAAAAAAGAAAACCTTTAAAATATCATCAGGTTTTTTTTTCCTCTTGTGCAGTCCCTTGAGAGGAGAAAGGTGAGAGTTCCTTTTCCTTTAGCTAGCTGGAAATAAGTAAAACTCAGTACCTTTCCTTAGGAATCTAACTCCCCACTATAAAAAGAGCCTGGAAACCTTTTCCACCTATTATTTAGCACTCTGTGCTCACTCTGGGACCACATTACAAATGCTACTTTGCTGTGTCCATATGTCTTTCTCCCTCATGCTCTGCTGTTTTATCTTGCCTTTTTTCAAAAGCACAGGTTTCTTTACTTCTTCATCAGTCAAAGTAATTTCTCAGCCTCTACAACACATCTGTTACTTAGTCCATTCTGTAGGTAGATCTGTAAGGCAGTGGCCTCCACTGATGTTATGCTTATAGGGCAAAGAGTTGGTTTTCTGTCCCCTCATGGAGTGGAAAGGCAGCTGCTGTACCCGGGATACTAAACAGTTACTCCTCAGGAGAGAAATCTGTCTGGACATGACTAAGATCCATTTTTCTTGTGTTTTCAATCACCTTTAAAAAATTTTTTTTCATGCTTTTGTTCTTCCACTCCCACAGAATGTGCTCAGATGAGATCTTCCCCCAAGACAGGCATGTTATAGATGAAAATACATTTCCTTTTTTCAAGTGCCTGTCCTAACCTTTAACATAGCTAACCATAATGCATATCTGAAAAGATTAAAACGATATATGAATACACATGATTTGGGAGTAAAAGTAAACCCACTCCAGATTTACAACTGTGGAAAAAAAGAAAAAAAACTCCAATCAAAAAAAACTCAAGAAACCCCATCCCATACCCTGTAGATGCTTCTTTAAAGGTAAAATTAAACTCAGATTATGTTTAGACTTACTCCATGGCTCCCATTATTTTTAGCCCTTATGTTACACTTCATTTGTCTTACATCACAAAATATATTAGTTTGAAATCAAGATCTTTGCCACTATACAGTTTGTCTAATCAGGCCAGCTTCCCCACTGCATATCATAAAGTTCTTTTGGGCATCATTAAGTAACCTGGAAATAGTAATAGCAACACAATTCAAAGGATTATGGCCAGAGTTCAGACAAGAAGCAAGATCAGAAATTATTCACAGATGGATGCTTAAAAATGCAAATATCACTAAAAAAAACCCCAAACTGTGAAATGCAGATGTGTGTTATGCTCAGGTACTTTCTAGCTCATTTAATAGCACAGCTTGAACATTACTACTGTGTCTTTGTCCTAATTGAAAAAATGTGAGTCGTGTTCAATCCATGGCCAGCTTTGGTCCTCACATTTTCTGGTTGAAGAAGTTTTAAGTAGTTAATTTAAATAAATGTATTTAAATAAATGTATTTAAATTCTGGTAATTCATCTATTTTCTCATGATTAATAATAACTAGCAGTTTAAGTGGAGATTTACTAAGGTTAGCTAAAAATGGCTTTTAGCTAAGCTAAGGAATCAAGAGCACCTATGCAAAAGTTGCTCAAATTGTCTAGCCAGCTTTAATTAAATTAATTTACATCTGTCTGTACACAAGGCCTTTATCCAGCAACCTATTTAGCACCAGCCAAAGGAAATGCCAGCCAAAATTACTTTCTCAGGGACGTGCACAAACAGAGGTTATATTCACAGAATCACAGAATCGCTCGGTTGGAAAAGACCTCCGAGATTATCACGTCCAACTGCTCCTGTCTACCCCCTAAACTATATCCCTAAGTACCTCGTCTACCCGCTCTTTAAATACATCCAGGGATGGTGACTCCACCACCTCCCTGGGCAGCCTGTTCCAGCCTCTGACAACCCTCTCAGCAAAGAACTTCCTCCTTATCTCTAACCTGAACAATACCTCAATAATATTGATTGTTACCTTCATGAGGCTGGACAGCCAACCATTCCACTGTGCATGCGAGATGATGTTAAAGGTTCTCACAGTGAGAAGAGAAAACCAAGCTACTGAGAATGGTGCTTATGGCAGAGCCAGACACATACACACTAGCAGAGTGAATGGAAACTGTTTTGCAGCCTAGAGCTCTTAGTTGCAGCAGCTGGGTAGAATTCACAAAATATAGGTAGTGGCTGTCCACATGTTCCTAATCTGGGGCAAAGTAAAACAAATGGCCATGAATCAGTACTGAAAGCCATGCCAGTTGCTTTACTTTGCCCTGAAAGGAGTAGGAGCTGTTACTGTGTCACTACTTAACCCTAGCTAGTGGTATAGTATCCATGAGAAATGGTGGTATCATCTTACGCCACCTCACTGAAATCTAGAGTCTGACATTTAACTATATCCAGAATCTTAGGGTAATGCACGGAAGAGAAGACGAATGTCCATTATAAATAGGGTTAGCATGAATATTTTCCATAAGGTTATTAATCTACACCTTTTTTTTTTTTTTTGCGAAGCATGACTATAACTAAACAAACTGATACTGCAGTCAAAATTTAAAAGAACAAGGATCATTACATAATCAGATTAAAAGTCCATGCAACACAACTTTTTTATTTTTCACGGTGGCAAACACCAGATGCCCATTGAAAAGCAGAAGAAAACAGCAAGAATATGGATGTTTTCCTTGCATAATCTCCCAGATTGCACCAACCTCCAGTTCAGGAACACCATGAGCCAAAGTAATGTCCTTGTGTTCAATTGTCTTTGATACAAATGTTTATCATGAATTAAGTAATCTGAAACCTG
Organism: Mesitornis unicolor; assembly: GCF_000695765.1. Taxonomy (NCBI): domain Eukaryota; kingdom Metazoa; phylum Chordata; class Aves; order Mesitornithiformes; family Mesitornithidae; genus Mesitornis; species Mesitornis unicolor. Next base: position 4,886 of record NW_010176036.1, read on the forward strand.
TATAAACTGCATCAGATAGAAAACTACTTTCATCTATATTCATGCTTTTCAAATAAATAGATTTTAACTTCAAAGAAACCATAAGCACAGGTACTAGAATAGGTCTCTTTTTACACCCCAATTTATAGGTGTCTATTTTGCTACAGTGTAATCACTTTACAGTGCACAGATGAATAAAACATAAATTTCATCCTTTTCAATTTATAGTTATAAAAATAACTGCTAACTTTTAATTGCAAAGACTTGGCCTCTGCTAAAGAAAGGAAAAAAAACCTACCCTTGCTTTATTTTAATATACCTTTTTATTGGCTGTACTAATAGTATATTTCCCATTTATATCAAAAACTCTCTAGAGAAAATGGAAGTATAAACATGTAAGCCTATATAATAAGAAAAAAAAATCTTTATTGGAACAGAACTGAAGTAATTTATTTTTATTTGTTTTTAGGGATGGGCTAAGATGAGGTAAATCAAGAAGAAAAACTGAATATTTTGATAGAAAGGAAAAATGTGTGGTAAAGTAAGTGTTGCATGAACATTTTTCTAAAGTCAGGCAAAGATTTAAATCACCACTATTCTCTTCTATACAATTTAGACTGGTAAATGTCATGCTATATTGTAGGCTATTAACCTCTAGAGAGAGTATAGTGTAAAAATGCTCTAAGTGTATTGGTAAGACAGAATCTTAGTAATATAGTCCAGGGAGTAAGAGAGGTAGAAAATACTGATAATGGCAAGCTATTAAATTCGTTCAGCTGAAAGGCTTTTGGCATACACCATGTCCTTTCCTCCCTAGAAAAAAGAGATCTACTTGCTTGATGAAGAGTGAAGAGAAGAAGAATGCACTTCAGGATTTGAAGATTTTATATTTGCCTTTGAAGAAACTTTTAATATTTTTCATAAGACTGCATCTATCTTTGATTTATTTTCCTTAAAAGAATTTTGTCATAATTAAAATAAGAGATCAAATCAGCAATGTGCCACTTTTGGAATGGCAAAAGAGACACACACTCATTGTAAGAAAAGTGTTAATATGATGGAGTCCATTAAAAAAAAAATAGGAAAGCCTATCTGTAGCTCTCAGGTTGGTAAATTTTAAGTGGCTGTGACAAAAGTAAGTCAACAATTCAGAAAATAATACTGAGGCTGTAAAGCATTTCCTTGTATCTGTAAAAGAACACAGAAAATAAAAGACAATACCAAGGTAATGAGTGGAAATGAAACTATTACACTTACAGAAATAGGTGAAACACACCTGTAAGATGACACACACTAAAAAAAACCACTACCTTACAGTTCTATGCATTCTTGGAAGACTGATGTAGTAGTGCAGGCCTATAAAATGTTCGAAACCTTGTGAAGCAATTAAGACAGCAGACAAAAGAAAAAATCCAAACCAACCAGTGCATTGTGACTGAAGAATTACAAAATATAAAGTATATCTTTATGACATGAAACATGTCAAACTGAGTCTTCATTCTGCTCTGCTTGTTTTGCTGATAAACTTGAATATAAAGCCATACGAGAAATTCAAACTTTGGATAGATGCCAAAATCACTCATTATTTTAAAAAAAGAGTTGCTGAGTGTCACTATATAACCATATGACAGCTCAGGTCCCATAGTACAGAGCAGCTAATGTGGGTGACATGTATAGCTCAATAAGCTTTTAGATTAACTGCTCACAGCCTTACTAAATGTCAGCAAAGAAGCAGGAACTTCTGAAGCAAGCTGCTTTTCATTTACCTCCAAAAAGAAGATAATACTGCACAATCTTAAGCCCCTTGCAAACATTAGAGATTCTTTTAATAAAAGAACATTCAGTGCAATGTAACAAAACTTTCAAAACTGTTTCAGCATCAATCCTATGCACTTCATCGGAAAGTCTATAAAAAAGTTTTATATACACAAAATTTTCTAACAGCACTCCCATATATTCCCTCTTTCTCTACTTCTAATTCAAAATGGCTTACATCAATTACAAAACTTGAACTAATTACTGTGATCAGACTAGATTGCCTGCATAATCCAAACTAAATGATTGCCCAGATTTAATTGTAATTTGAATGAGAAGATGTATTCTTGAGACATCCAAGGTTGATAAAAAATGTTGCCACAGTGAACACTCCATGGCAATCTTAACAACTAGCTCTGTGATTGACTATGCTAAAATTAAAAAAACAAAGAACCCAACACAACAAAAAAACCCAAAGCAAAACAAAAAACCCCAACAAAAACAAAAATACAAGAACGAAAAACCTCGATCATCTGATTTTGTCTTGCTTCAGTGTTCAGCCGTTTAATCCTGTCTGAATTTTAAGTCTTCTCTAATCAGTTTGATTGAACTTCTTGATTTCTTTCATGACAAGTCATGTTGCATAAGCATTTTCTAATTATTCATCGTTCTTGAACTACAGTCTCCATAACTCGACACAGCACTCCAGTAACAGTTTACACCACTCACAAATTGAAAGATAAATTGAGTAGGAAAATTATTCTAGAATTGGCCTTTTTACAAATCCAATCTCAGAGACTGCTTTGAACAACTAAGTTCACATGGCTGCTTATTTTCTGTCAGAGTTCACAACTATTTTAGAAGTGTAGTAACTTTACTATGCCATTGGCACCCACCTCAATAATGGTATTAAAAAAAGTTATACCTCTCCTTTGTGAAATCAATTTACATTCAAATAATCAATAGGATAATACAAATGTTTGTTATCTATTTGAATTTTATTCCATAGGGCCAAGTTCAAAGCATATATTCTCTTATGTTTTTTCCCCATTTTATCTTTTGGACATCACTTTCAAGCTTAAATCATTGACCTTAAGCTTGACTTTCAAGCTTAAATCATTTCAAGCTTAAATCATATTTAGAGTTGTATAAGATAGTCATAGCAAAAGTCCAAATATTGCAGATAAAGAAATTATCAGAGCTGGTTTACAATGAAAAATCTTACAGAGATGAGACATTATAGGCAAAATTGTCTTACATTTAACAGTACATGAATGTAGTATGTCTTGTATCTAGACAATTCTCCTAGTACTTCTAAACAAAGCAGCCAAGAGTTATATCAGTCAAGGCCTGTGTAAGGATCAGTCTGGCTCATAGTTTAAACAGGTTTCGGTAATGTCCAGTGCACCAGGCGACTTGTGGGGGGTTGCAGGAGCAACTCAGCCTTAGATTGCCTTGAGGCCCTGTCTCTGCAGAGACGACCCATAGGGAGCTGTGTAGATAGCTCAGCCCTGAGTTGTCTGGTAAGCAGGAAACTAAACAGGGCAGTGTTGCATCATTCAAAGAACTGAAACCTGAGCTGAGCCTTGAAATTCCCCAACAAATAGTATGCCCTGAGTCCCAATCAAACCACTATTAAATTGCTGGAAAGTAAAACAAAGTAAGCTGGAGGATGTCTCTCTGACCCCAAGGGACCAAACGATACAAAGATATGCAAGAGATAGAGCATACAGAAGGGAACAACATCCATGAATAAACAAAGATAAGGACAGGCACCGCGGCAGAAACAACCACCCAGATGGTCTTATCTACTCAGACATGCCCCTGCCTGCTCTCCTGTACACCAGGGGAGAAAACCTCCAAGTTAGGTTAGAAGGGGGAGTTACTTCTCCAGCCATGGAGTGATGAGAACCTTTCCCCCTTGGTCAGAATTCTGGCCAAGGTAACTCATGTGGGAGCCCTTACCTGGAGGGGTAAGTGAATATTTGGCAGGCTTTAAGTTTGTAGTCACAGGCGATTGACTAACACACGTGTGGTATTCTGAGTTGTTTGTGGGTTGTGATAGTGTGTTCCATGAGTAGCCTGGGAGTTGTAATAGTGAATTTTGTGAGTAGCCTGGGAGTTGTTGTGAATTGCTTATGAGCAGTAACAGTGACTTTTGTGAGTGGTCTGTGGTCTGTCGTGAATTGCCTGTGGGCTGTAACAGTGCATTTTGTGACTGCTGTAGTTGCAATACTGCATTTTGTGAATCTCGTTTTAAATAGTGTAGTCTGTCTTCTTTTAAAACTGCAATAGCGCATTCTCCATTGTATCCATAAACCTGCAATAGTGACATACTGGATCTGCACATGTTGTTCAAATAAATTGTTAAATTTAAACTCTGCAGTAGAATCTCTTTTCGTCACAGCCTGAAAAACAAGTCTTTTTCTTTCTAAGAGTAAAGATAAATGTAAAACACCTAATCAGAGAGCTTATGTCTCCATGCTTCTGAGAACCAGACCATACAAGATTAAATAATTCATGCTTTTTAAGAAAAAAAACACTTCAGATATTTCACAGGAGATAAACCTTTAATAATGGATTATTTGTTACAAATACTTATGTCAGATATTGGTCCAGACAGAGTTTTCCTTGTTTTCTTTCAATAGCCCTGTGGCATTTTGAATGATCAAAAGTGAACAAGATCTCCATTTCACACTTCTGTCATGTAAAATACTTTTATTGGCACATTAGAAACTCTGATTTTTTCTGTAAATTTGTATTAGGAATGCACTCAAAGCACTGCTTGAAAGGAAGTTACATTTCCTACACAAGTCGGTAATTTCTTAAATGTGAATAATGTTCAGAAATGGGTATCATGGACCTTGGGCTAAGCACAAAAACGTTGGTCTTCTATTATCATCTCCATTTTGGCCCCACTACCTAGCTGCAGAGCAAGTCTGCATTATCTGATTGATATTGAAAGTAGTGAAATCTGCTTGTGCAGCAAGTTAAATATACAGAAAGACTCCTATCAGCAAAAAAGTGGGACAGTGTTTGGTGGGTAGATCTCTCATCTGCATATGCATCTGGAGAGATACAGAAGCTCAAGAAGTGGAAAGAAATAGCACAGGTTGCAGACCGATTCTAAGAAATGGGTCAAGTCAGGAAAAGGAAAGACTAACAGAGACTTCCTCACATGACTACTCCAGAATAGTTGGCCTTTGGCTGCAATGTTTCTATCACAGACAGAGCAAAATGAAGTCTTGGAGTCTGTGACTCAAGCATGGGAGCAGTTTTTCTCCTTCCTGCTTGTGCTATTTCTTTTCCTTTCGTTAGTATGGTTTCCAACCAAAACACATACAAACCAGGTTTGCAAATGATCTACAGGAGGTCTGTGTGAAAAATGTCAGCAAATCTAAATTTAAATTTACCTTTGACAGGCTCAAACTGAAAGACTCAAATCATACAACATTTTGACCTCCAAAGAAAAAGCAAAAATTGTCTGACTCATCACTATCACGGTGTCATTTATTAGCAGGTTTTAAGCAGCAAGCTTTTGTATCAGGCATAAATCATTCTATTTTTTAAAGGGCAACACTCAGTGTAAGGGTTACATAATTTTTGAAAGGTGCCCTGCTCAACTGAACTCCATTAATTTTTTCGAATTTTTCTTCAATATCCTGACACAATACACAGGGAAAAAAGCAAGCAGCTGACTGATTAAAGAAAAAAAAAGGTTTAATTCTATTTGTGTGACACTGAAGAACTCTGCCTTGACATGTAATCACAGAGCAGTTTAAAACACGTTTACTAAAACTCAAAAAGACTATTTAAAAAATAATGAAGCACAGCATATTTATCATCGCAAACATGACGGGTTTCTGTTCACTCCTTTCCTCTCCAAAAATGCAATATATTTGGCAGAAGAGAAAGGGAAGGGTCACAGGAGCTGCTGTCCTCCCACCTTCTTTGTTCCCATCCCTCTGTGCAGTCCCACAAAGAGAGGCTCACTGCACTGTGCCCCACAGCCCTTCCTGACACTTCTAAGGTCGTTTTCAGCAATAAACACAAGGGCACACAAGTGTGCATATAGAAAAAAAAATCACAAATTGTCACTATGTAAAACAGCAAGACATATGTCAGGGTATCTCATGAACAGTCTCACTGGGGATCTCAGAGTACGATGATGTGGTCATAAAGTGATTACTCACAGGTTATTTTTGAAGCTCCAGTCTGCTGCACAGACTGCCATTGTAACCACTAAAGCATGAAATGTTTACACTTATTTTCATTCCTGTGCCTCATGGAATATTTAATGCCAACTATAAAACAATTTAAAAGGCAATTGAGTATTTAGCTGAGAAAAATAAGATGACTTCCAAACAGTACTGACAAAGTATCAAGTAAAGAACAGCTTAAACTCAAACAGAACCTGAATTGACAGATTTTAAAAAGTATTCTTTGAAATAAATGTGTAGATATTCATTTTCTGCCCTCTATTTAAGTCTTGTGCCTCAAAGGATGATACTATAAAGGTCTGTAACATTTTCCAGTTTAATACTGTTCCTAAAATGATAGTATTACCTCTTGCTACACAATACTTAAACCCTTTGTATGCAGCCAACCAGACATAGCCAAATTACTTAGATATCACTTATAATGGTTAAAAAAACTGTTTAAGATAACAGAGTTGACCTTTATACAAGATACACCTCATAGTCATGAAATGTTGTGCCTATTGTTCTTCCATTCTTAGAAGAAATTAAGCAGATAACTAAATTGAGAGTATTCACTGCACAGCTAAAATATACTTTCACATCGTTCCAATAATCAGAAATTCTGCCTGAAATCACAGAAGTTTCAATAAAAAGAAAAATCAGCAGGTCAATTATTAATAAAACTCCACTGAGCTTTACCATGGATTCTTGAGACTAGAAGGACACCACTTTTATTATTTCCATTAAAGTCTGGGAAAGAAATATTTGAGAAACTCTGGATTAAAAAAAAAAAAACACAACAAAAAACCCCAAAACAAACAAAAAAACCAACCAACCAAAACAAACCCAGTGGCCTCAGTCAATTTAGTATGTGCATAGATAAGCACAGACAAAATGTGGTTAGCATTACCAGGACTTCACTCTACATTGGACACTATAACCTGTTGATGGGAAGCGCACACATCTACAGTTCTATTATTGTTTAAAAATATAATTTGAGGAAATTCCTTGCTCTCCCTAACACCTAAGTTCATCAGTTTTCAATTTCTAGTCTGCTCTCAGATCTATACCCATTATAATATGTTACCATTGATAATATGGTTAATCTGTAATGTAATTCCTTGATAAGGAAGTGTGGCAGATGCACCCACCCTACTAAAG
>NW_010176037.1:0-1821 GCF_000695765.1 Mesitornis unicolor
CTGGCGCTCAGTAAAGTGCAACATACAAGATCATCTGCCCCCCCTTTTTTTTTTCCTTTGCCTTTTTTATTTTCTTCTTTACCCTTCCCCCCCCTCCCGCCACTCCTCCCCCTTGCAACACCCACCACCATCACCAAGGAGGTAAGAAGAGGAAGCTGCAGGGTCTGGGCTGTAATAAGCAGGAGGACAAAAACCCAATCAAATAAATACAATTCCACATCGCGTCTGAGTTGCTAAACTAAGGAGGATGGGAAGGGAAAGGAAGCGCAGGGGCATTACAGTGCGTGAATGGTTTTTTCATTGAGCAGAAGAAAATCCTGGAGGATATTTTGGTTTGGTTTTGGAGCTGTCGCATTGAGATCGCCTCTGCTTTGTAGGTGCCTCTTTACTGCTTTGCATTTTTAACGGTTTAATGTATTTCACGAGTAGAAAAATGTACAATACTGGAAGTGATCAGGGGGCGGGGCAGGGGAGAGCAGCTGAGCCGGCCTTGTTTCTTTGCATTTCATCATAAGGCTTTTAATGGATTTTTTTTTTTTTTACCCCATTTGGTCTCCGTCTCAGCGTCAGCTGTTCTGAACCCAGCAGAACGATTTCCCTTCGCGTTACCTTAACCCAGCCGAAGGGAGACGCTGAACGCCTTTTTTTTTTGGACTTTTTTTTTTTTTTTAATGTCTGATGCAACTGAGGTCTCGGCAGAGGAATGGGGCTGTGGATGAGTGGTCGTGGCTAATGAGTGGGGGGTCCGGCCGAGGTACGGGCAGCAGCGTGCATTTCGGGAGGTGAGCGGACTGGAGAGCTGCCGTGTTTGCAGGAGGTTAGGTTGCATGCAGCGGCAAAATGCGCGAAGTTGTTGTTGTCCTTGCAAGCCTCTCTGTTGCTCTTGTCTTAAACTGGAAAAAGGGGGAAAAACTTCCCGTACCTTCTTGGCAAATCAGGAAGCTTTGTTGGTGGCGCCGGGGTGGCTTTAATGCATTTTTGTGCGTGAGATTATTACATAAGGTTGATCATTTCTGTTGCTGCTGGATTTCCCCTCCTCCTTCCCCCCCGCCCCCCCTTGTGTTTTGTGCAGATTGCTCTAGCTCGCTTTGAGTGAATGAACTGGCGATTTGCGAAGTTGCAGAGCCCCTCCGCCCCCTGTTTTGCATCCTTCTCTCTCCCCTTTGCACCGCTCCGCAGATGACAAAAGGAGTAAACTTCCTCTACTTTTGCTGGCACATTAAGAGGGGCTTTCTGGAGAGATTACGGTATCAAAGCCTTGCATCTGTCTACAGTTGCTCTGCCGTTTTGAGCGCTTGAAGCAGTTTGGGGAGAGCAGGCGAGTGCTATGTGCAGGAGCACAGAGGCGCTTTGCATCCGCGCCGTACCTCGCCGCCCAGTTTTGTGTCCTCCCGGGGCGCCGAGGAAGGCGGAAAGCTCTGCATGTGGGAGCACGACCTGACCGCTTTCCTCTGAGTGTCTTTTGAGTCGGAGGAAAGGTGTGTGAGATGCATTTTTTTCTCGGCTTGCGAAAGGCTACCTCTTTCTTGCTATTAATGATGGGATTTTTGTTCTTCGGTTAGGAAGGAGTCACATTCGTGTCTTGTTTGTTTCTTCGTGTTTTAATTGTGGTTGTATTTTTTTATATTTTTGGTTCAGTTTCAGGTCTTGGGAGAACCTCTCTTCTTCCCCTTGGTGGACATACCCATAAAACCTGCCCCAAAAACCATTGCCCGACCCAGGGATCAGCAAGAAGAGACCTGTAATGCCAGGAATGGTCAGTAAAAACCCAGACCTCGAGTTCGACTCTTTGCAGCCCTGTTTCTACCCGGACGAAGATGA
>NW_010176038.1:0-24841 GCF_000695765.1 Mesitornis unicolor
GACCAGATTTATTCTCCCCGTTTTTGCAACAGCTCTTACCTTTCAGTTTAGGATTACTGTGGTACCTGTGCTCTGTATTAGCTCTCTGTATTGAGAGAAATTTCACCTCTATAGGAATAATTATAGAATCATAGAATCGTTATGGTTGGAAAAGATCTCTAAGATCATCCAGTCCAACCGTCAACCTAACAACACCATGCCCACTAAACCACATCCTGAAGTGCCACGTTCACATGCTTCTTGTTTACACCTCCAGGGATGGTGACTCCACCACCTCCCTGGGCAGCCTGTTCCAGTTCTTGACCATTCCTTCAGTAAAGAAATTTTTCCTAATACCCAATCTAATCCTCCCATGGTCCAATTTAAAGCCATTTCCTCTTGTTCTGTCACTAGTTACATGGAAGAAGCAGAATTGCAGAGGCACTACTGTAATTTCTGGTGACTCTCAAATAGCTACTGGAGGGCATTTTCTTCCATTATTTTAATATGTGGTATAAATACATAAAAGGACAGGGTTGAAAAGTAAAAGGACCAAAAGACAAAAAATCCTGATTATCATGTGCTATCGAAATGACTATGAAGTGCTAATTCAGTGGTTTCATTTAGCCAGTGTAAATACCATTTTTGGCATTTATTTAGTTTAAAAATAAGATCTCTCGTGTAATACTTGATACTCAAGAATAACGGTGATATATTGTGGAAGGTGTCCTTGTCCAAGGCAGGTGGGTTGCAACTAGATGATCATTATGGTCCCTTCCAACCCAAACCATTCTATGATTTGATTATATCAGACACATATAAGCATTCAGCCCTTGAGTATCAGGTATCTTTAAAGTTATTGCCTTGGATGAATTGTCTAAAGATCAGCAGACAAAAATGGGCAAAGGGCTACAGACTGCTCAAAATTAGGAGCAGATTTGAAATTTTAGATAATGTCCCTGCATGACCCTACTTTAAGAAATAATAACTCTTGGACACAATTGCAGTTCCATTGAAGCAATTGGCAAGACTCCTACTGACTTCAAAGAGGAAGGAATTCCACCACTGCCCTGAAGAACACATAAAGTCAGTCTTGTAGGCAGACACGGTACACTTCCCTCCAGGCCAAAGACTTTTTAAATCCTGAGATGCTACAGTGCTGATAAGGCACCTCCAGAAACTTGTGTAACTTGAGAACACAATTCCATCAACCACTGGAGAATGGGAGCGGCCAAAAAATCAGCCTGTTAATTTTCAGATGGAAAAAGGAAAAAAAATCCCACAAACCTATTTTTTTAAATCCTATGCAAGTAAACAGCCACTGACAAATTAGCTTTATGACCATGTACAATAACACTATAGTAAACAAGGCTTATGCATGATCTCTGTTGAAATCACTATTTGTGCTTGCTTCTTAAGCTGAGGCTTTCCTTCCACAATAAACTAGAAATAAAACACAACATTAACCCACTCACTTTCTTGGCAACTACCCAACCTTTCCTTCTTCACCTAACTGTTATAAATCCTTCGGGAAACCTCCTTCCTGAGCTCCATTTCGACCTGTTTATTAATGGAAGAAGAGGTAAGCATGCATGTGTGACACCCCAGGAAGCTCTGCGGCATCCCAGGCACATGGTGATGATGGCTTTCCAATGGCAGTGCAGATGCTGGGCTGGAAACAAGAAAATCTTGCTCAGGTTTAAGACATTAACAAGTGAAAAAGTCCTGGCACAGTCAGCAGTTCCAGTTTGCTGTGAAGCAGCATTCTGGCTTCGAGAAGACCAGCTCCTTGAAGGAGTTAAAAACCAACAGTAATGACTTACCTTTGACTTTTCCTTCACTCTCTGGGAGAGCATCCCAGGATGCTGCTACAGATGTTGGTTTTCCCTTTAGTGGCCAAACATCCAAATTTTCAGGTGCGCTGGCAGGAGCTGTGAAAAAGTGATACACAGAAGAGGTGAGTAAGAAAAGTTGACGTACACAGCATAAAACTTTTGCTCCTTCTTCTCATAGCAGAAATTCCTACATGGCCATTTCAGAGTTAAATGTGGAGAGCTCAGGTCATGGCTCAGGTCCATGCATGCCTGTATCACCCCTCTGTATCAGACTCCTGTTGTGCAATTTTTTTCCATACTTTTAGGAACAGCATGCGACTGCTACTGTGGCTTAGCTGGAAAGACATAGTAATTTGGTTGTTACAGAGCACTTCCCTCCAATAAAGGGGCCCCAAAGCTTCTCCATGGTGAAGGCAGGATTTAAATTTGCTGCTCACAGAGAGGGACAGCAGACAGGCTGGTCCTCCCAAAGGAAGGGGCACACCCAGTTGCAGGGGGTCCAAGCTGCTGACCCGTCCTCAAAAATACCTCAGCCATCTTGCCCTGTTCTCATTGCACCACCAGATCAGCCCTGATGAGCTCTCCATCTGCTCTCAGGGAAACAGGAAGCAGCACCAAGGCTCTTCCCATGTTCCCAACCCTCTTCCCATGTTCCCAACCCTCAGCTGCCCCAAGCAACCATTTATTCTGGCTTTCCTTCAAGTCAGCCCTATTTCATAGCTTAAAGCCTAAGACTTGTGTCACCCTGAGGACCTTCTGAATACATACCTGCCTCTGGGGTCCGTTGGTAAACAGACACACTCCATTTGCCTTCCTTCTCTCCCTCCAAGATTTGGACAGCAAACTCATACATGGTGTCTGGCATCAGATTCTCCACCAGTGCCCGCCGGTTGGTTACCTGCTTGTAATCCCACCTTGCTGACTCCCCCTTCTCCCGATAGCGAACACTGTATTGCCTGAGGTCAGAAACAAAAAAAATAAAAATTCACATGTCAAAACCTACCAATAGCAGAACCAGAAATAGATGAGACTGCTTTCCTCTCAGTTAGCCTGCTGGGGCTTACTGGGAAACATACCAAAATGCAAACAACAATGTATCACCACCACCTGCAAAAGCCAGCATCTTTTAAGCATCTGCCTTCTTCTAATGGAGTCTGACCTGCCTTTGCTCCGCAGGATGGACTGCTCTTTCCAGTCCCTTACTCAAAACACTCCCTGACTTGGGGGGACGCCACAGGGCTTTCCAAACCAAGCCAGGCATCCCAAGGGACTCCACAGCACCATCCTGCTTCCCTGTGGCCACGAGCATGGCTGGATAGCTGGGAGCCTCTTGCTCCCAGAGCAGCACTGGTGGCTTGGTTCCCACGTGTCTGCCCAGATAACCACTTCCACAAGGAAACTGAGAACATGTAAAATTACCACTTCTCCTGCTGTGCCCCTCAGGGTATTTCAGCACCAGGTTGCACAGCCCTTCGCTGTTCCCACGCTGAGCAACACAGTCAGTGCTTTCAGACCTTTGGCATATTCCAACCCATTTCTCTGCTTCTTTTGGTCTCCTACTGCTGTGGCATGCTGCTGTGAGACAAGCTCTCCCACTCATGGTAGATCTTGACCTGCTCAGCCTCAGCTGCACAGGGTTTCTGGAGGGTCAGTGTATGCAGGGGGCATTGATGGGCACCTTTCATGTTGAAGAGTGATGCTCCCTTCACCCACAGTATGGTCATCTCGAAGGAAAAATATCCCAGGTTGGTGCCAACAACATTTCAGAAGGGATATAAACACCTGCAGATCTCTAAAGACCAGGGCACAGAGAGGCAAGGAGGGTATGAGACCCAACATCTATCCATACCAGGTTTCTAACAGCTTCTCTGAAGGATCCCCTACCAGCCACTGCAATAGGTAGGGATACGCAAATTCCTATGCCCTAAGCTAAATCATTCCCATAAACAACTGTAATTAAATAAATGCTAAAACCATCAGTAGTGCATTGGCAACAGTTCACCTTCAGTATGCATTCAGAAAAGAAAACACAAGGCTAACTACCTATTTGTTGAAACCTTCTGTTTTTCATACAGTGGGTCTGTCCAAGCGACAAGCACAGACTGAGAGGACATAACTCGAATGGTTATGTCTTGTGCCACCTCCACCTCTTCCTCCTCTGAAATGGCAAAACAAAATAGGGTATCAATAATAAGAATATTGGATATCTCATAAAAAAAGTTAGTGTCTTTAAATGATGTCATAATATGCACACAGCACAGATGTTTAACAAATATAAGGGCAGCAGAAAAGCAAGTGCATTGATTATTGATGGTACTTCATGGCAACATCATTTCTTGCAATAGCCATCTGTTTATAAGATCAGAGTACTAACATATTCCACAGTCCTTAAATAGTCTATAGATTCCTAAAATGCCTGGAGGGCAGAAATTTTGCTTTATGCAAAATTTTGAGATTTTACAATTTTGTTAAATTTTGAGGGGCAATAAAGCCAGAGACTGTAAAAAATTCTTCACAAGGGAGAATTCCTGCATATTTCACATTTTTGAGTGCTTCGATCAGATTGTTTGAATCCAGTTTTTCAGTTCTTCATGGCATATAATGCAAAAATATTAAAAAAAATAAAAGAAAAAATAAAATCACTGAAATGGACTGTTTTGACATATCAGAAACATCTTTCACAAATAAGTTACAAAACTTCAAAATTAAGTTAAACTAATTTGACTTTTTTGAGGTTTTTTATTTTGATGAGGTTCCTTTTTCTATCTGTTCATCAGAGTTCTTCCAGATTTGCCAAGCCAAGAAGCTACTACAGAAAAGTGGCTGAGAGGACCCATTTACTCCTCAGAAGTGGCTTAGGGCACCTGTTCACAAAACTTTGTGATGGGAGCACCTGAAGGGAAAACAAGAGCATGAGAAGTGGATGGCATCACCTCCCCAGAAAAGATGTGAGGTGGGATTTCAATACACCATGGTTCCCAGTGCTAACACAGGTGTTCTCCATCACCATCAGAATATCCAAAATGCTCTGTCGTGCCCACAGAATTCTCACTGCAATGCGAGGGGGTGAGAAAGTGATGCTGGCATGGAGATAACTCAGAATTTCACTCATCCTTTTTAACCTTGGTAGCAGGATGTAATGCCTTCTTTCCAAATGAAAATGAAAACTGCTGACCAGGTTTAGGCTTCTGGAAATCAACTCTTCAGCAAAGGGAGTGGAGATCTGACAAGAATGCATACTGTTGTTGAAGTCCTGGCTTTGATTTAATCAAGTCTTCTCATGCTATTACTGCAGTACATAACTTTTGTCAATAGCTACAGAGGAGGAGATTAAAAACCAAAACAAAACAAAACCCCAACTGAAACCCAACCAACTAGGTTGCAGGAAAAAAAAGGAGCAAACAAACAAAATCCCCAAAACAACAGAAACTCAACTAACCATGTTGCAGAATTGTATAATTTTATTTATAATTTTATAAGCAGAGATGTCCATCAAGCTCTAATACACAGAGAAATATATAGCAGCTCCAGCACCAAAGGACTTGCAGTCTAAAACGTCACAAAGCTACCTCATTGTATTCAAACATCTTCATGAATTGACAGCAGATGTGAAAGAAACATACCTGTGACTTTTCTCTTAGTTAAAGATGACCTGTACACAGGTTGGCTCCGTCCCTGGGAGCTCCTTGATGGCAGCGAAACCACGTGAACTGATTCAGAGGCTGCACATGTGGGGAAAAACATAGGCTTTCATGTAACCTTTTTCACAGCAAAAACATTTTAAAGGAGAAACTTCCTTGAAAGGAAGTTCATTGAGGTACATAGCATTTGTGTCAGAGTTTTCAATATGCATGCAGTAAGAACAGTAAAGTTGGTATTTTAGAAGCAAGAAAGCATATTATTAACATGAAAAAACATTATGAAATTCTAGCTTTGAATTACTCTCTAGATTATTTTAAAAGCATTTGTTCTTTGTCTTTAAAAAAACATAGTATAAAAGCAATGAAATCAAGAAGTAGATGCTCCAAACCATGTTATCCAGTATTTCTCATCAAGATTAAGTACATTACGGAAGTCCCACTAAGTCCATGACAAGATTTCCATTGATTTTGGTACTGCCTGGACAGGCTCTCAACCTGCAGAGCAGTGGTACATGCTAGGCATCAAATAAACAGGACAGCATCCTCCTCATGTATGTGTCTCAATCCTGTCACCTCAGCACAAATGCCAGAGTGGCCCCTCCTTGAGTGGTGCACAGAAAGATAAAAAAATCAATACTATAGAAGGGATGAGAAATAAATATGAGTTTTCTGTTAGGAAAAGGTGGAATGTGAAAGGCTGAAAGTGACTGTCGAGTTCTCTCTTTTTGGAGAAACAGAGATAAAGATCTGTGCTTTTTATACGAAACCTACAAAGCAGAAGGGGAATTAGACATTTGCATTGCAAAGCCAGGAATTCTGGCAGCTATGTGTGATTTTGGAATCATCATCCATTTTGTGACCCAAGAGCAGACTATCTATGGGATGGGCTTCCAGCCTACAGGAGAGATTTTAAGAGAAAGAAGTCTAACCTTGAGCAAATGCACCCAAACAGCAAAGTGCAGCCAAAGATTCCCGAAAGAGGCTTCAAGTAAGGCTCATGAATGGAATGCTATCGCATTGGTAGCATTAGATGGGAAATCCTTTAAATCAAGGGCGTATGTTTTAGGGCACGAGTGCACACCTCCACAGCACGGCAGGGCAGGGAGCATGGAAGAAGCCAACCTGACTATTTCAGGCCCTAGTGACCATGACTTCACGAAGGAATGGGAGACAACATGGACACGCAGGTGTAACACTCTAGTATGGAGCCCATGAAAGTTTAAATGGCAAGCATGGATAAATTTAATTAAAGCATTATTTTTTCCTCCACTGGCCCAAAATAATGCGTAAGAAGAGGACAAGAAAAAATGGACTTAAGAGCAACCCCACTGCATGCACGGAGAAACTGAGCCAAGGCTCTTCTCCCCTGCCCTTCCCTCTGCTGTTAATATGAGTAACTCACACATGGTGTCTCTTTAACACATGAAATTCTGCTACACTTTGTACCCTGGTCATATATTTTTCTGTTAAGAACATGTTACACAACACAGTTATAGGAAGAATTTTCATTTATAGGAAGAAGTCATTTTGATGGCTACAATAACGTGATCTTTGACCACCTAGCAGTCACAGGGGATTACAGAATACAGAATTACTAGTCCTGCCAGATGCTAAGAGAGAAATCTAACTCACCTAGTTTTCTTGCTTCCTGGTTTTGTCGCTCTTGCGGCAGTGGAGCATAGCTCATCCTTCGGCTGCTATCTCCATACCCACGGAGGTAACCTTGGGACCTGCTGCGTGGACCCCTGAAGCCTGCTCCATAAGGTGGCTTCCACCGAAAAGGTAACTTGCCATCTAGAGACTGGGCACGCATTCTCAGAGGTCTGTTTGGCACATCCTTCTCTTCAAAAAATAAGCAAATACACACACAAAACCCATCACAGTTATTATGAAGCACATGATGTATAGACATACTCATATGTCTGTTGCAAGCACATCTACTCAATTACATCAGAATAAAGGGCATAATTTTATAATTTTTTAATTTTGCTATAAAACCCAAAAGCAGTAACAAGCTTTCTAAGTGGGATGTACAGTACTTAACAGCATCTTTTTCTAGGCTCTCCAGACAGACTGATGCAAGACACCAAAAGTGAAAACATATCAAAATCCTTGCTAGATCCCTGCTAGAAACTGGGGATGTCTTGTAGCTTTCTTGTTTAATCTTTTCCTTTCCTTTTTAAATCCCCTTTCTCTAGTTCGCGCACACCAGTATTAATTTTTGGCAAGTGCTAAAGGTCAGTGTAAAATGAAGCACAGAACTGTTTCACTATTTTAAAACTTCCTTTAGAAAGCAATTCACATTAAAAGCGGGTTCTCTTCTCCTAAACCTGTCACTAATGGTTCTGCTCTCTGACAGCCTAATATTTAGCAGGTCTGTTCTGCACGTGCTTCAACCCTTGACATTATATGATCCCTTGAGCGTCCAGCTCTGTAACAGGTACCTTACACAAGTCATTTATTTTTACATTTGCTGGCAAGTTAGCAGTGTTCTTTTAAGAAGTGACACAGATGCAAGGATTACACAGGCAACCAGTTTGGTTGCTCTGAATGGCATCTCCAGTTTTCGTAGCATTTTCCATCGCTTATGACCTGGACCATGCTACTGCACAGGCTGCAGCCAGAGCCGACAGCAGGAAGAAAGGTGCCGGCAGCACCAGCCAGGACTGGGATTTCCCATGCTGGTTGTGATTTTTTGCCTCTTATCTTTTACATTTTGCACCCAAAGTAGGTCTCTCTTGGTCTCTTCTAGCAATGCCATTTCACCAAACACAAGGTTGTGTGAAGCAGTCATTGTCAGAGCAATAGTGAGATCCTATTTCCAGCACCAGTTTAGGAGCTCGTATTTATTCATGACAGGACTTAAACATGTTACTTTAAGTATATATTGATGGGTACATGTCCCTGCATACACCAAAAGTAGGTAATTTTCCAATATTTTTTCTCAGTGGCACCTTCCATAACCAAACTGCCCATTGGTCTTGATCTGCTGACAAGGTTGGATCTTCTTTCACACTCTCAACAAATGTTCTCCTATTAAATTAGCCTTTGGAAGAGATTATAGCAACTCTCAAAGCTGTTTGCAGAGCTTCTCTTTAAAGCCCTGTGCAAAATGCAAGGTTTCAGTGCCGACGAGGTGTGTAACATATGCAGGAACTGCACACTCTCAGGGAGCTCTGTTTTTCTACTGAAACACTGGGTAGCAGCTCTGCATGGTAAACTTCGTCCTTTCATTTTGCCTACAGAGAGACAGATCATCTGTTTAAACACATGGACTTCAGCAGCTTTTCTCTTTTGGCTGCTCCTCACCACCCCGGCAAAACAAAGCAGCTATAAACCGAGATTAATTGGCCAATTAAGCTGGTTTTACAGACACTTTGTGTTGCCAGAGCAATGTATACTAGCTGGATCACAGCAGTGGATCTGGTCCTAAGTGTTTCACAAATAATAAATACTTTTTTGCTATACAATAAATATGGTTGCTTTCATGAGGCTCCCTGACCACTTTTCAAGTAATGTTCTCAGTCACGCACTCTGTTAAAAAACCACCTGCTCCCACACAGTTTCTATTTCTTGCTCTCCTGAGCAGTTCTCAACACAGATTTCAAAGGTCTGTTAGTCACTGATCATGTAGGCACACAGCCTTTGTTCATACCATGCACCATGGAGAACTGAAAGCAGACAAAACTCAAGCTGGACAGGACTCCTGGAGGTCTCTTCTCAACCTCCTGCTCAAAGACGAACTATCTCCAACACTGTGTGAGGTCAGCCCTGGTTTTCCCTAGCTCAGTCTTCAAAACTTCCCAGGATGGAGATGGTACAGCATACCTGTGGACCTGCTACGGTGCTACAGCAGCTGCCTAGGGTGAAAGTTTGCCCTAATGTCCAACCCAAACCTCTCAAACAGCAACTTGTGGCTGTTGCCCAGTGTTATGGGTGGCCTGCCACCACCAAGAAGTGGCTTTCTTACAGCCCTCAATCGAGTAGCAGCTGGCTGCTGTGGGATCTCCCCCCACCTTCCCCTTTGCCATACTGGACCAGCCCTGCTCCCTCAGCTTCTCCTCATGCTGTAGGTAGCCACCACCTCTCCAGATCTCAGCATCTCTCCTGAGCAGCCCAGCCTTGGCCAGAGGGGAGTAACGCTGCCCCTCAACCAGGCATGCTACACCGGATGCCTGCAGCTTGCTGGGCCATGGAACGAGCACATTGCTGGGGTTTCCTCTCATGTCCCAAATGTCACTGAGCGCCGAGAGCCCGCTGGACCAGAGTGGCCAGGAGGGATGCTGCAGCGCATCAGCTCTTCTCCCCCAGTCAAAGCCGCAGCCTCCAATGGGAATTAAAATAGAGAGTTGTGAGGGACAAAGGATACAAAAGGAACAAGCCCAGTCAGCACACCATACAGAAAGTACTCAATCTAAAACAAATGTGGCTTTAGGCAAAGAGAAGTTTATCAACCCTACTGCTAAATGCAGAGATTGTAAAACCAGGGCTTTCTAAGGCTTTGATTACTTTCCTCATGGTAGCACCACACTTTACTGTCCATTGTTGCCATTGCACTAGTTAAGTCCAGTTTCTATTTATCTTTCCTTGTCACAGTTTGACTGTCAGGAATCTGAAGGCATCCAAGGTAGAGGTATCAGAGGATGGCTTAAATGACTTTGCTGATAAATGCTTATCCATCAAAATCAGTATTTTTGTGTGAAGTATGTGCCAGGCTTGACAAGAAATGGATTTCTTATTAAAAACAAAGAGCAGCAGAAGGAACTCACCCACCCACCCTGCCATAGTCGCCAGCCCAGGAGCCATCAGGGATAAGGCTGAAGGCCCTGACCAGTCACACAGAAGAAGAAGGTGAAGTTGGGCTCACACCACCTCATATGAGCAACTGCAGGGCTGCCATCCCACTGGGCTCCGGTGTGTCTTAGGGCTAGTGCTGTCCCCCAGTGCTTCTGAGCCTTTAAGCCCACCACGGGACAGCAAGTCACTGCCACCTGCTCTCACACCTGAGCACTCTCCTGCTCTGGCTTCCTCCTCTCATCTTGCCTCTAGGAAATAGCCTGGATTTCCATGAGGAGGATAACTGGGACTGTAGAGGCTAAGAAAAGCTTACTGTGTCCTAAGGACCAGAGTCGGGTTCTGCTGGCCAGGCTCATTCACATTAAAAAAATACCAAATCAAACCAGACCAAACCAAACCAAAACCACAGCAGAACAAAAGCATTGTCCTAAACAAGCTACACTCATCAGGACAGGCAGGAGGAGGAAGAAATAAATCCAGTGCATCATTTAAGTCATTCAGGTTTTCAAAGTAGATTGTTCCTGTAAGGACACTGAACTCCTCAGGAACAACAGTCTTGAAGAGCTCACAGCTTACAAAAAAAGAATTAGATAATGCTGTCACCGAAGGTCAAGCACTATAATGACACATCCCATAACCTTCCCACGTCACTAGAATCCCATTCATTGCATGTCTAGGTGCTGGATGTGAACCTGGAGATGGGAAGATCTGAACCTGCTCAAGAGACTGTGCTATTGATTTTTTTGCCATGCTGAGCTAAAGAAAGCAAAACCTTTTGAAAAATCAAAGCATCATTTCAGTCCTAGACCAAGGGAGACAAGAACAGCTCCAGTAAAAGGAGTATGGAGAGGAGCAGTTGAAACAGGGGAGACAGAGAAAAGTCAGTGAAAGAACTACTATAAAAATATTAAAGGTGACATGTAAATGGAAATCTGATGTAGACAGGAAAGAAACATAGTGTTGAAGCTGAGAAAATGGTTAGAATGAAGTAGTGTGGGTGGGAATGAGGGAAGGAGTAGACAGAGCTGTAGCCACTGGATGCTGGGCTTCAACAACCTTCAACAGGACCTTGCACAAATTCTCCAGCCTCCTCCAAACAGATAAATGTGACAATAAAAACTGCCTCATTTAAGTACAAATATCTACCAGGTATACAAGTGCACCAATCTCAGCAACAGTGGTACAAAGATCTGTAAATAAAACCTCATCCTCCCAGAGAAAGAAAAGACACATCAGCTTGTATCTGGGATTTCGCACGCTCAGTGATGCAGGAAGTGGTAGGTTTGGCAACAGGAGGACCAAGCATGTACAGAAACCCCAATATTTCGCTCATTCCCCTGGTGTAAGACATCCCCACATCACTAGATGAGTACACTGCACTGCTGCTCACTTCCAGCACCAATACCACATCAGGTCAGCTGAGTCCAACCCAGATAAACGGGCATCCAGAAATGGCCCATAACACTGGTCACTTTTAGGGCCATTGAGCAGCGGGGAACATTTCCACCACTTTGCTGGGCTGCAGTCTGATTGTGCCAGGCATCTCTCCCTACCTTTTGCGATGGTCAAAACTTAGGCATGTTGCCTGAATTCTCAGTGGAAGATGGCCCTAACAGGTCCCAAGACAAGGTTTTGGACAGCTTGAATGCTGCACAGTTGACAGCTACCACCATTAGACAGCCTCTGGTTTCTCCTACCAGAAACAGTATATATGACCTTTATGAAAGCATACAGGACCACAGCTGTCTGTTCCCCATTTAACACCTACTCTGGCACACCAGGAACTCAACTGGATTTCAGCAGACTCTGGGTGAGGTTCCAAATCAGTAGCAATGAAAAAGCTGTCTTTAGATGCATTCACTCCCAACCTCTTTTTTTCTAATACATTTTGTGAACAGCTACCAAGTGCTTGATTGAATTAAAGGTTGATTCTTCCCCACTTCCCTGCTATTTGCTCCTGTAAATATATCTAAGTTTTTAACTTTTGGTTCCAAAATTGATTTAACAGTTTTCTGGACCTCCACTCTAGCCAAACTAAATCAACCAGTAAACATCTTCAGCCCTCATCTAAAGAGCTACCTGCAATTAAAATAAAATCAATTCCTTTTCTATGTTCTGGAAAACAGAAAGAGTCACTCCCTTGTGCTCTCTTCAGTGTAGAAATACATTACCTACAGCTGCAGGAATTTGTGTATAGCATCTTGGCCCCAAAATTGCAGGGTTGATTAAAGCCTTGGTACTGACTTTTTGCAGTTGAAATGTCCACAAGTATTGCCAAAGTTTCTGTGCGTGTCAAGACTGTGGAAGAACATTTCGCAAATGATGTAAGCCCAGACCATGAGGGTAAAACGTCCTCTAGAAAACCACACAAGGAGGCAGCTTGCACTTGCCAAATCACACAGATTCTTCAGAAGGCCTCATCAAATATCTAGCAAAGGAAAACACAAAACAGCTCCAGAAGAAAAGGGAAGTACTGACCCCTAGTAATCAATCTATAACTGGGGGGGGAAATAGCCCAAGCAATTCAAACCTATGAAGATATAAGTGCAAAAAAAGCAGTTGAAATATGAGGTCACAAAAAATCAGGCACTTCAATTTACCACCACAAATCTAGGTACAAAGTGTTTTCTTTTGCCTTCCTTAGTCAGCAACATTTTTTCTGCATTTTCCTTCTATATGCCATTAGTTCAGGACTGGAAAACTGGATCTATAAAACGTGTGCTGCAGCAGAGAGGACACATATTTGGCACAGTCAAATAGTCTATAAACATCTACCAACCTCTCTTTTCACTTCAGGCAGAAGTTTGAGAAGCTAAGCACAGTGCCCCAGCCACAGGCAAAGTTAACAACTTGAAGAGCTGTAGCTGCTTAGAGACAACAAACTCATCAGAAAGTGATCAAACACTTTCATTAGAAAAGGCCAAAAATGCCAGCTGGCAAACAAAATCCAGACATGGGCAACTTGACCAAAAATCATCATAGAGTAGTAGGGGTTGTAAGTAACCTCTGAAGTTCATCTAGTCCAACCCTCCCTGCCAGAGCAGGATCACCCAGAGTAGGTCACACAGGAACCCAGGCAGGTTTTTAATGTCTCCAGAGAAGGAGACTCCACAACCTCTCTGGGCAGCCTATTCCAGTGCTCTGGTACCCTCCCAGTAAAGATTTTTTCCTTATGTTTAGGTTGAACTTCCTGTGTTCTAGCTTGTGAACACTGCCCCTTGTCCTGTTGCTGGGTGCAACTGAGAAGAATCTGGACCCATTCTCCTGACACCCACCCCTTAGATATTTATTAATTAAATCATAGTCGACACTGCAACAACAAACTGGTGGGATTTTCTTTTTCTTTTGGTTTAGGGGGATGGGGTATTTTGGGGTTTTATTATTTTTATTTTTAAAGTTAAGTTCTAAACATCAAATGAGAATGACTGACTCTGGACTTGAGACTACTACTCTTTTAACAGACAAAACAGTATGAAAGATTAAATAAAATGTGTCAAACCGCTCAATTCATTCACCCTCTTCAAATAGTAGATCCTTGACTTAAGAAGTCCTTAACTGCTCCCTAACCACAACCAATTGTCCTCTGAGATAATAACCATGCACTACTTCCAATCTGCAAGAGCAATCCAGTTTCAGAGCTGAGCAACTCTATGCAAAGTTTATGCAAAGATGCTTTGCATCTTCCCTCCCAAAATCCAAGAAGGGCTAGAAAAGTACCTGAGCCAGCTGTGGTTCCTACAGCTCTGAGCTATTTCTTTGGGACCTAACACTCCTGTATACCACCCATTCTCATAAGTGTCCAAGCCCTACCACTATGGAAGTACCAGCTGCACTTGTAGCAAAAAATGATAGTGAATAAGACAAAAGGGGGAAAAAAAGAGACACTACATTTTGATTTCTCAGCTGGCAATTCTCAAATCAATTTAATTTGTGAGCTAAGACTCTTTGTAAAACATTCACACTCCTAAAACGTATTGCATCAGCCTCTCCTAAATACGACTGCTTCAGTGGTGATGCTCAAGCTCATAGGACATGTGTCAAGCACATCCTAGGGCACCTCCACAATTGCCCCTGTTTGGCAACTTGTAAAACGACGACAGGCATCTGCCTGGGGGTGCAGAAAGACTGAGGAACACCAACCCCACAGAGGCACACCAGGGAAGCCAGGGGTAAAAGTCCCATGTTCAGGTGGCAGTTTTCACATACCAAGGACTGTATCATGGCCAGAAAACTAGTTTATTGTTTTCAAAAATACTTTGCAACATGATCACGCATCCGTTCTTCATGCCCGCAGTGGGCATTGTTTTCCACATGGTGCCAACAGAGTGTATTTGAAGAAGGAGATAGCAGAGCTTTACTAGCAAAGCCAGGCATCTAAAGCTCCGTAGTCCTTCGTGCAACTCAAGGCTTTCAATCCAGTTTTTATTCATGAACAGGAAAAGAAAACCGGTATTTTACCACAACTAAGAGGTAGAAGGGAAAATCCCATCCTCTCATCCAGCAATCCACATAGTGGCAGCTGCTTTGCTCCTTGCCTTCACATACTCTCACTGTTACCTATCTCCATATAGCTATCCCAAAGCCACATCGGCAGAAAAGAAGAATGAGGACAGACAAAATACCACAGAAAGATACTTGTTTTCCACTCAAAAATAAATGCACCGTGTCACTTTGGCAAAGAATTACTGGATTTCTTTTCTTTTTTTTTTTAAAGTTCACAGTTTGATCCAAGCTCCGTTCAGAAAAATGGGAGCAATTCCACCAGCTTCAATGAGGCCTGGATTGGGGCCATCCTGAGAAGAGTTCACTCTGCAAAGATATTTCCTGCAGTGGATGAGCCAGCTCCAACAGTGCTGATGTGGCCCTCCTAACCGAGATGTGCTGACTGCTCTAACTCCGGAAGACTCTGGGCTTAAGGATTTACTTCAGCCTAGCCATGACACAGAGCACTGCACTAGGTCTGGTGGGGCTTTTCGTAGCAGTTAACACATGTAAGAAGAAAAAGTAGGACTGAAATGGGAGAACAAATCCAGCCTCAGGCTTACCAGGTTGGTAGGTCCCCTAGCATTTGAAAACAGAGTCAACCTTGTCCCTATGTGGGCTGATCAACGTTTTTAATGCCATTAATTTATACACTCAAGAGATCAGATCTCCTCCTGGAAATAAGCCAATCAGCTAAAGCAGTGGAGACAAGTGACACATATATCCTTTGTTTCTTGCAGGAAAAAAAACCCAAATCTTCAGCACATATCCACATACTCCTGCTTGGCGCAAGAAGCGGAGACTGGAACACTTTAGTTCCTGCAAAGCACAATGGAAAGTGTGCCATAATTCAGCAGGCTCCAGCCAGGAGTTTTGGGCAGAGGACCAGTATCCAACGGTAATGCCTGGTTTAAGCAAAACAATTCATTATACATCTGTAGAGAAGTTACCTGGCATCTGGAGGACATTCTTTAAATTGACAGCATTAACAGAAGTTTCCAGTGCTCCCTTTGAAGAGCTCTCTGAATGCTAAGTACAGTAGGACTAGGGCATTTTCCAAACTCAGCAATGTATTTATACATGTTTAATGCATGTATTATGACTTAAGAACAACCAACAGTGAGTTATTGAAAGCTTCGCATTCTCCTGCTGACACCCATGCAGAGGTTTCCTTCTGCATCACCACTCTTTAAAGGGAGCCCAGGGGCCTGGGCTACCCTCCTCTCATGCCCATTGGGACACCTCCGACCCAGGCTTCTCCAGTGACCAAACCACAGTGGTGGTAAAAATTCCTAGCAATCCCAAAGGGACTGTGAGAGTGCTCCACAGTCATGGCCCTGGACTGCAAGCAGCCATCCAGGGTGCTGTCCAACACCTGCCTCTCCACTGAGTTGGACAAAAGGTGGTACTGAAGGGACATCACGTTTGGGCATTCCTTGTAAGGACAGAGCAGGCAAAACCATTTGGCAAAGGTGTGGAGAAGCCCTGATTGTAGCTGACCTCACCACTGGGCTAAGGTGGGGGATTATGAAGCACTTCTGCTATAGGGGCTGGAGACCAAAGGGGTCACAACCAGTTTATTTCAAACTACTTTCCATCATAGAGCCCCTTCCCACAGCCAGACCCTGGTCATTACTTCCATTCATCTCATGCATGGCAGAGCAATCATGTTCAAAGTCAAAACTAGTCTGTGTCCTCCTCTGCAAGCTTCACATCTCCACTGTCAAACACAGGCCCTAAAATAAGATGTCTTCCTAATGGCTTGACATCAGTAAGCTTGGAAGACAAGGCAGAAGACCTGTGAGCAGTATGGGTCTGTGGGATGCCATGGCATCAGTACAGACAACAGCTTCATCCCTGCCTTTCCTGATGCATCCAAAATGATAGATGTGCATGATTCTGCTAAGATAGCATCTAACAGAAAAATAATTCTAAATGATATTCCAGGCCAGGAATAAGAGCCTGGTAGCTGGTCCATAAATCATAACAACAACTTAACATTTGCTCTCAACTATTTTTTTACTTAACTAACCAAACATGTGAACAGGCTTCCATGAATTCCACTGAAGAAATGGCACTGGGCTGTTCCCTTTTAATCAGGTGGAGGTCTCAATGCTGCCGGCTTCTCTGGGACATACTTCAGCATCGCTATGGGGACAAGACTGCAACTTTAACTTGGAGTTTCCTGAATTTCTATTGTTTAAGGCTTTTGACACTAACATTTGTGAAAAAATAAAATATACATATAATAATAAAGACATTCTAGTAATATGTATGCACTTGCAGGCTTAACATTTCCCAGTGGTTATACATACATAGATATAAACCACAGATATATGACTCGCAGACAAAATTTAGGACAGACAACACACGCTGGAAAAATCAAAAAAAGACAGCACAAAAGTAAACACAAAATTGAGAGTATCATGCAAAGCAGTTGTATTCAAGAAAAGGATCTGGTGGTTGTAGTTGCTCGCAGATAAACCAAAATAGCAGTGCAATGTCATCCAAAAAAATCCATATAATTCTGGTTGCATCATTAGGAGATTATTCTACACTATTGTGCTGTAAGAACTGTGTGCCATAGTCAGCCATTACGTTTTAAGAAAGATATAGGCCCACTAAGGAAAGTCAAAAGGAGAGTTATAAACACAGTAGGAGATCTAGAAAACATGACCTCAGAGCTAGAAGAAAGGAGAAACATCACAGCATCCAGGGACTGGGGCACTATGGGCTGTCTCTGAAGTGTAATGCCAAACGGATGCTGGAGTTCCCACAAGGCACACTGGCAAAATCTATGCAAAGGGCACTTTCTATTGAATTCATGTATCTTCTGATGAGTTACCAGCAGTCTTCTATTGTACACAACACACCCTATTCCTTAGATCTTCTAGGCAATACAATGTGTTCAGGAAATGACAAAAATCTATTTCCTTTAGAACTCCTTGTGTTTTGATTCTGTATTATCTACTGACAACAAGTTCCAGAGATACCCTATGTGTTGTGTAAAATCCTAAGTCTTCTCATGGGTTTCAAAAACAGTTTTCCACTTAATGAGTTGGTCCTCTCCTTTGTATTGTGCAGGTGTAGCTAAATACAAGTTACTTAGTTATTTTCCTTTACCATATCTGCTACTGGTGACTCTAACTCTCTTAATTTTTTTCCTAGGCAATTTTTTGGGAGATTTGACCTTTTCCTCTGGAAATTGTCTACTTAAAGATTATAGGTTTCCAGGCTTACTGAAGATGGTCTGTATCTCAAGCTGAACATGATTGCCTCATGAGTAACTACTAGTGTCTCTCTGAGATAGCAGAACCAAGTTGAATCCCAAGGGACAAGCACAGAAAGTGTCAGATTGCTTTCCCATCCTATGCCCTACAGGGACCTGGAGTTGACTTTTAAGGGGTGACAGAGAAGTCACTCCTTTCCATTGATTTATTGAGTTTTAATTGTCTGTTCGTTCTCCCTGAAGACTGTGTCCTTGGTATCTTGCTCCCAACCATGATGCTGCTCACCTAATTCTGCTAGTATATTTGTACAGTCAAAAACTTTAAACTGCAAGAAGAACCCAGTGACCATGCTGCTTATCAGGCAGGTACGGGCACTACAAAGAACACCAGCACCAGAACAATGAAGTGCATGGTCACTACAACCACACGTGAGGCAGAGACAACAGGTATTTGGTTTGCATATTCCTTGGCAGGACGTCCTCCTGCCAGTCACCATGAGGACAGCACTGTCCTCTAAACCTGCTGCCTTGTAGGTCTGACTGGTTGGGCTGTAGTGTCAGCGCAGAAGATGGAAAAGCTTCATTTGCATCAGTGTGGCCATCTGGACTATACCCCTTGGGAAGGGCTTGCCAGCCAAGACTCCCAGACAAAACCAATGATGTACCATGCACAGAAACACGGGGACAGATTAAAGCCCTCCTCCAGTTACATGCAGAATGACAACTACAAGAGGTATAGATGACATCTCACACACAGCTAGCGACAACAGGGTAAAAACATGGCAGTCGGCAGGGAAGAACTGAAACTCAGTAAGTTGTGCTTTGCTGCATGCATAAACTAAGCAACAAAAAATTCATGGAAACAGTTCCTTTAACTGGGCCCAGAACAGTAACAGCAAAAGCCATCCATTCTGAGCCATAAAGCTCCCAAATTAACCACCGTCACAACTTTTAAAAAGGAAAGCTTGCTTTTTTCAATCTTTCCCTTTCCACGCTCTTCTCAAGAGATGGTGTAGAGACCTATGCCTTAAGAAAAGCCCCTTTGCATTATTTTACATAATCGTGTTCATTACAGCCAGTATTTTTCATTTATGATTGCCACTTGGAGACTGACATTTGTCTCATGAGCATTTAAGAACACCCCTCACCACATGCATTTGAGTTCTTTGATTCAAGACTTCATCCAAAGCTCTTTGGTGCACTCCTAGCTGAAATCTTGGTAACACCCTCTATCTCCAGCTTCTTTTGGAATAATGGAGGGATGGAGAGGGGGAGGCAGCAAGTCATTGCTCCTTCAGTCCCATTGAGACAACAAAAAAGCCCACCCCGACAGTCCACAGAAATTGAGCAGGAGGATCGTGGACTCTCCTGGCTCCACGGCTCCAGCCCCTGGGACTCCCTGCTGCCACCCACACAAATCGCACAGCCCGGGCTCCAAAACACATGGTTTAAATAAGGCCACTGTTTCGGTTCCTGGAGAACTACAGCCCATTCTCTCTCCTGGGAAAATAAAACATGAAACCCAGTCCAACACCAGGCCTCCTGAAAACGTCTAAGCATAAGGCAGTGAGATGGAGATGGATGGATACAGCACAGACTGTAAAATCAGGTATGGTATGTAAGGCTGTAACCCTTCTACAATAAAATCTTCAATTGCTAAGAGAAAATGGAGTGACATTTAGTGAAGAATGTCCTTTGTATGTCATAAAAACTTTAATTATTCTCCACTCCCTAATAAACAAAAAATGGAAAAAGACGAACATTTGGCAGACCCATTTCGGAAGTGTTTTTAAAGCCAGCTACTTCAATAGCAGCATTGGAAAGTGGCTTTTAAACCTGCCACTCTATCCCTTTGTCTAGATATATCTCCTCCACCTGGCTGTCTAATACTAACTCATGCTGGTATTATTCTATGTTTTTCATTCTAGAACTGCTCTTTCTAATTCTGCTTCGGGATTCTCTTCAATGCATCTTTCAAGGTCCTAACATTATTAGCTTGCTTACATATGAAGTATTTGAGGTTCTAAATTTGCAAAAAAAAAAATATTTCTGGTGTACTGTTCTTTTTGATATAGCTCAACCATATTGGCCAGAGGTACTGCCAGAACAACTGACAACATAAGGATTTGGCTGCCTGTGCAGGACAGAACCACAATTCTGACTTCAGCTATTCCTTGAGAGACCAGGACAAGACCACAGCTGGATTAGGTGGCACCATCAACAGAATTAGGCCTGAGTCTTTAAGCTTCTGATAACAAATAAATGGCAAATCTGAGAGAGTTTCAGCTGTGTATGCAGCTACCCTTTAAATCTTTGTTTGAAGTCTAACCTTTTCTGGGCTTAAAGATAAGGAGGGACCAAGCCTCTGTGGTACTCCAGGCTTGACCCAAAGCTTCTTGGCCTCTGTGGGAACCTCTTCTTTATCATGCCTGTCAGTAGAAATTTGGTGTGTAAGAAGGGGGACTCACTGATCTAACAGAAAAAGTAGCTTGAAGCAAAGCTAACCTCTTTCTTTCACACCTTCCATTCAACAAAGAAATAGCACGAGCTGTCAATGGGCCTGACAATACACAGATCCACATAAACTCCTCTTATGTACAACCTTTCAGTTCCTTATCCTCTGGAAAGAGGGAATATTAGTGCTTCTCCCCAGAGGTGCACCTGAAGTTTCCCAATACTGACACTGTACCTCTCTGCAGGACTCCTAGCTGTTTCAGCTGGCGGCTCCTGTGGCACTCAGACCCTTCCTAGTGGACAAGAAACTCACATTCTCTGGCTTCGGTGAATATCCAACTGCAGAAATAGCACAAATATCAATTTACGATGTCTTAAGCCCTGTTTCTGAGATAAATCAGAGCCGAAGGGCACTTTAAGTGGTCCGGTCTGAATTGAATCTGACTGCAATCACAAACACGATAAAAGCACAGGATGAAGTTAACTGAGCTTGTTTTCCTCTACATAATCCTTGTACAGGCTGTTCTGTAGCCCTAGTAAGAAGTTTAGTGACAGAAAGGAAACCTGCCTGAGAAAATCAGAACGTGAACACATACCAAGCAGTTCATGCCATGGCAAGACACTGTCAGGAACAAAATGCAGCTTTCCAAAACTTGTGTCTTTCCAGGCTGTGCTCATAACATTATTTTCACCTCCAATCTGTTCTTCTTTTCATATTTACATTCCTCATTTACTCAAAAATGAGGTAACTACTGTGTTTCTGACAATCTAAAATGAAGAGTATAGTACCTCAAAACCTTGTCAGAAAAGTAAAGAGCAAATGTAACATTCCCAAAAAGCTAACAGAACTCCAAGTGCCCCTTGGAGCCCAGGCAGGATTTTGGCTGCACAACCCATGATGAGCAGCAACACCCTCATTCTCCTCTAACAACTTGGCAATTTTGACCATGACATAGGGAGAAGAAAGCATGAAGATAACACAAAGTCTGCACCAGGATAGGTTTTATCCCTCCTGTTAAATAGACTGACTCCCACACTGAGAGCTGCTGCTTCTGAGCCCATAATCTCTCCATGTGTTTCTATGTGAAAGAACTCACTCCTGGTACAAATGCACATGGTGAAAGCCACCATGGTAGTAGGAAGAAATTATATCATCTGCTAGCACTACAGCATTTATCTGAAATTTCTGATGGTTTCATCCTGAAAACGTTGAATAATACAAAGAATTTGCTCAGACTGACTTAATCTCATTGGCTTTCTTATCTTCTGTGAAGCTGCCACCAAGGGAAAGCTTTCTTTAGAGATTTCCACGTGAGGGAACATACACAGAGGTCTCATTAAGTTGAAGATGAAATTGGTACTTCTCCTCGCACAGCTGATGCCCACACAGGTATGGCTAGACAGCAAGGGTGACATGACTCTGTGCAGGGTCACAATCCCACAGATGCCCTTTTCTTCAGCACTGACACTAGCACAGAGCTTATGCAATGCCACTCTGCCCAGTCTGGACATGGGACATGGGTCTGGGAGTCACCACATTGCAGCCTACCCACATTTATCCCCACCTTTGCATGGATGGCTTGCCAGTGAGCCAGCCTATTCCCTTCCAGGTGGGCCTTCAAAGGATGCCACAGGTGAGGCAGTAAAAAAAGAGTATTGTTTCTAGGCTGTCATGCATCCCCTCCGCCACCGCTCACCCTCCCCACATCCCAGTGCCTGAAGTAGCTTTGAAGTGGGTTGGCAGGGGACAGAAAGCAGAGCTAGAGCACACATTCCTGTGAGCCAACTCCTGTCCTGCTTCCTGCCATAGAAGGGGCCATAGATCTCCAGGGAGGAAAACACACCTATGAAAATTGCACTGCTCATTAGGAGAGTAACTAAACCATGTCAGTGTCTTTATGCTGTGCACCTGGATTACTTCTTATGAACCTAAATCTTCACTCCATTGCTCTGCTTTCTCTTTAGTGCAATCTTGCTAAAATCAGTGGCATGTTACAGAGGCAGTCAACTGAAGAATGAGGCCCTGCAGCTTTCAAAGGCTAAAGAAAACACTGTGTGTAATTATCCTTATGGGAGATATGGACTAGGCTTATGGAAAGTAACAGCAGGCAGTACAGTTCTCTATCTGCATTGGCGTGGACTCCAACTTCATCAAGCAGCAGTTACCCACATCCATAAAGCACAAAGCTTTATGTGCTTAGTTCATATTATTCACTTCATATGCTTAGTTACATTTAATGAAATACACCTATTCAAACACCTAATTTCCTTCCAAACCTTGCTCAACTCTTGGCTGCTGGCACATTTTATGACAGATACTCAAAGCAGGAGACAAATGCTAACCTCTGTATTGGTTTGGAGTGCCGGGCTGTGGGAGGGAACTGACAACTCTCAGCCACCTTCACCTTTACATCCCCACTCTCCAGAGCCTCTGAAAAACTCATTCATCTTGGGCACTTTAACATCCTCCAAATGGATTATGTCAGTCATTTGTGCAAACAATGGCAAATATTAACCAAGCCACAAAGTGCCAAAAACTCATGGCTTTGACTGTTCTTTAGGTATCTAAACTGGGATTTTCACTCACACATACACACACATAAACAAACAAACAAAACAGGTCAGTGAAACATTTCTGAAGCAAAGATTCACTTTGGATCCAAAACACTGGCTATGAGGATGGTGTGGCTCTGCTTTTGGTTCATTCCTTTATGCACATCACAGACTTCATCAAATCACCGTCCTTAAGGGCTCTCGATTACTTGCATGTGGAGGGGTTGGTGTACACCTCTCCAAAACCACCTCAGTATATCAAATCTGCTCCCTTGCTCTGTAAAGTAGCACAGATTTTTTAATCTAACGGAGATGCGTGTGTTTATGAAAAGCCTTTCCATTCCATCTCAAGTTGAAATGCACGTTCAACTTTCCACTAGAAACTGTCAAAAATGCCTCAGACTCTCAAAGTCAGAGAGTAGGAATTCAAGCTTTATCATGCATTGAAGAAAAAAAAAGTTAAATTTTTATTTCACATTGCAAATCTTTCATTAAACACAAAAGTTTGAGTTTCCCAAGGAACAGGTTTGCTAAGAACCAAACACTGGCTCAAAGTTAGTCTCTGCTCTTTCATTAGCAGCTCTGAGAGATTACATTTCTTCATAGAGGTTGGAAAAAGTACATCATAAAATAAGTCTGTCCTTTTTCCATTTCATGAAAAAAATACAAATAAAAACCACTAAAACATTATTTACCTACCTGTAATACAAAACCGTTCACAATTCAAGTCTTGAAATAATACTAGCCCTGACTTTTCTAAATAACTTTATTCCATATTATTTATTGTAAAATATCTTTCAAAAAGTACATACATAGCTTTGTACCCTGGAAAGGGAGGCTGGCAGCACATGTTCCAAATCTCCCAAAGTGCAAAACTCATGCAAAAAAAATGCATGTCAAGGAAATGGCCAGAATAGTAGTATCACTGTTCTTAGGAGCTCTGCACTAGGTTGGGCTCAGATAAGAAATGGATAGGCACAGATCTTTACTCCTGATAAACAACCTTCTTATTCCATTTCCTTTTCAGAAATAAAATCTCTGCAGTCACATTCAAGGCAATGTCTTCATGCGAAGCCCTGGGCTGTACTACACATTGCTTCATAACGAGTCCTATCATAGCTGAGCAGACACGAGGCAAACGGCAGCAACCACTTGCAGTCACAACATCAATTTACACATTATGGTCTGTCAACTGTTAGCTGGGATGGTCAGCAAAGATTTTACCCAATTAACACCCTTGAAAAGAGGCTGAACATATTCAAAACTTGCTCTCACAGCTCTGCAGGTTTGTAAAAGAGAATCCATGCCATCTTCCTTGGTTTAGCCTAGGCACATCTAGAACTGAAAATAAAAATATCTACAAAGCAACTGATGGTTGAGGTGCAAAACTTGTAACTTTTCCCCACACAACAAAGAGCTCCCCTAATCAGTGGGATATACACCAGGAGGGACATTTGGGGAAGAAAATCAACCCTTCAAGTCACCAAAGCCTCTGCAAAAAATCAGGAGATCAAGTCTCAGGAAGGACCATGGTAGATTTCCAGAGTCTTTAACACATCATAGCCAGCAGCCTGTCAGAGCCATACATCACCAATGTGCATGGACTGACATCTTGTGTTATTAATGTATCCTTGTTTGAATATTCAAAGTGGGAGATTTGGAAGGAGGGGTGGAGAGAAAGGGTGTACTGACACAGTACACACTCTGACTGCTTCAAGGTGACGCTCTGACACTGTGCTGGCACTTGTGCAGTTCAGAGGCAATGAAGTTTTCAAAAACCAAAACACCCGTCTGGCATAGTCCGCTTTGCTTGTGGGCTCTGAACATCCCATCATCAACACTGGCCAGTCCCTATAATGAGCTCCTGCTGA
>NW_010176038.1:24872-33936 GCF_000695765.1 Mesitornis unicolor
TTAAGTTCTATGAGAGCATCATCTTCAACCATCACAGCATTTCAACTAGACCTGCATGTCATGCAAGGAGATGCTGCTCAACAGAGTTATGGGAAGCCTGGATCTGGATGTTCTGCGTGGTCAATGCTGCTGAAGCAACCCTGAGAGATAGCAGAGACAAAACCCTAGTTTGGACCCCTCAACCAAGGCTGGCCTCTACTAGCAAAGCAAAGAAATTTACACAGCTTTACACGTAGATTAAGCAGCTTGTTACCATCTTCTGGGTTGGCCATCCGCTACTGTTCAGAAGCACAGTCTGTTAAAGCAGCAAAGTCTCCTGAAACACAGCGATTTCCTTCCATACACAGGGGCCTCAAATTACTCAAACGCTCCTCAAAAGCAGACATTTCAAAGTTTTACTATATGCTCTCTCAGTTTTTACAGGGACTGCTTGTAACCATAATAGAAATTTGTTGGGTTTTTTTTAAATATATATTTATAGAGCACAAGCAGCTTAAAATACATATTTGCAAGAGGCCCCTCTTGCTGCAAAAGCCAAATGGGTCCTTTCTTATTGCCAACAGTCTTGCAAACTCTGTGGCTAATTTTATGGAGGCTCTTATGGTTGGATTCACACTGTCTGTTTCTGCCACCCTTACTGCAATTATTAGTAGCTTGTTCTGCAAAGCTCTGATCTTAAGAAAAAAAACTTGCTTCTCCCAAGGAGAAGCAGGTAGAATGTTTGGAACATGCTAAAAATATTCCCCGCTCTCTTCAGGCACACCACCTTCTTTCTGAAACATCCATACTAACTCATCAGCTACTCTGATGCTTACTCACACCATACTCTGTGGTCCATCAGTTACTGAGCTCTCCTTTCAGCTCTCTCCACTGGGCTGACATCCTTCCTCTCTCTCTGCTGGTGCTAGGAAAAAACTTGTTTTCTCTTGTTATTTCCTTCTCCCTCCCCTCCACCAACACATACATGGGTAGTTGTTTCCCTCCACTCCCAATAGGGAATGTGGAAAGCATCCTCTGCCAGACCCGCTCCCACAGCACCGCTGTGCAGACACAGCTGTGCTCACACCAATAGTAGCTACGACTGCCCTGGGCTAGCAAAATGTGGGTCAGCTGGCCTGTTGCCACCACAAGGAAAAACTTGAGCCAATACAAAGCCATTTCTCTTTTACCTTCACTAAAGTGGTGGTATGAAATCTGTTTCCACCCCGCCAAGGTTTGGCACTCATTCCCGCTCCCATGTCACATCATCAGCTGCAGGTTTTCCGCCTGACCTGCACAGCATGGTACCAAACATGAGCAGAATCCTGCAATGTCTTACACCACTCATCATCACGCTCAGAGCATAATCTAAACAGTTGCTTTAGCAGAGGAAAGCGAGTGTGTTTGCGGAGGTGTCCGTCCCTCAGCAATTAGCACTTCCCTAGGCACGGCCCATCCTGCGCTGGGGACTGAACTGCTGAGAGGGCAGCTGAGGAGCACGTATGGTCTGAGACATCTCGTGGTAATGAACAGGTATTACCTTGCACTCAGCTGCTGAAACCCAGCAGCTCTGATCCTGACTGGGGAGGGCTTTCATGAAGACGCACACGGTGCCTGCTGAGCAGTCCCTTGACACTGATTTAGGTACACACTCCAGACTTCAGAGGAGCAGCTCGACTTACATAAAGAGTGAAGAACAGGAACTCAGTGCTCTGGCACAGAAATCATCACATTGCAAACAAAAAGTACATGAATATACACCTCTAACAAGAAAATCTGGCTTGTTAATATTTCTGTTCAAGGTTTAGACTTTCTAGGTGATCAGTACTGTAGCTGTGCTGTCACAGAAGAGCTTATTTTTCTGGTTTATTTAATTTTCTGTTGAGTTTGTTTCTTTGGGAAGAGAGCAATTTCTTGTGTGTCTGCAAGCACCTGACACTTCAAGGAGTGGATGCCATTCCAGATCTTCTCGGTGGGTGATCATGGTTGAAAAAGATACTCAGGTCTTTACAGCCATACACTCTAAGGCTTTCATATATACACTTTTGGACCTGAGACTCAGGATAAGGGCTCCAGCACCACTGAAGCTTCTCTAACAGCCTACAACATAGCAAGTATCTAGACTGATAGTAAATTGTTTCACTCACAAAGCTAAGGACACCAGAGTCAACAAAAAGCACGAATCAAAAATCACTTTCTAATTGGTCCCAAGCAGATTCTGAAGTTTACTGACTGGAATAAAGGGAAAGCTGGGATACTCTACATTTTCAGGCTCTCCAAGCCTGTACTTATAGTCTCTTTGATCAGAGAAATGTGACCTGATCACTAAGTTGAATCTATCCTCAAGCACCTCTCTGTGGTCCAGCTTGGATGTTAACATCCCCGAATTGGAGAGGCAGACACCAGTTTGCAGGCTTGATCCAGCAAAATAATATGCATGTACTTCTTTCAGCTATGCCCAGCGGTTTCAGTACCATCACACACAGCACATGTTTAAGCAGCACAAATCGCAGCACAATACACAGTAGACAAGAGGGAGTCTATAGAATGGAAAATATCAAAACCTGTGTCCTCAGTCATGGAGGGGAACCCAAGCTCCTGCACCTCTCTCCTCAGGGGACAGTCAGCTCACTGCTTTGCAGGGATGCCATGTGCAAGAACAGCACAAAACCATCAGTCTCTTACTGAGGTTTGATAAAACCTGCAAGGGTACTACTAAGCATCTCACAAAAGACTTCAGTCATAACTTCTTGTCTGGAAAGTTTCAAGTAGAAGAGAACAGTGGTTGAGGTTGAGCAGTTCTCTGATACCACAGCAAGGAAAAATCATTCAACTCATTTTTAAAACCGGGCCAATGGAGCCCAGGAAAGGTGAGATGTCATTCTGAAAGTTTGTCTTGGATCTATGAATGAAACCAGGTCTTGTGACCCGCAGCCCATCTCCTCAGTAATAAGACCTCAGACACTTATCAAATAGGTATATTAAAAATACACGCAACCTGAAATCAGGTTGAAATATCACTTCAGCCAAGCCAGATGGAGCCTTTCCATCACTGCCATTCACTCTTAAATTGTTTCTAATACATTCACTTTGGGAGACCAGAAACATCAAACCAATAGCGCAGGGAGGAGAGAAGCCGATGCAAAGCTCAGCTAACATAGATGGAAAGGCTGCGAACATGCAACCCAGAGCAGTCGCTCTTGCAAAACCTTCTGCCTGGACCACCATCAGCTTCACGCCACTACAGCCTCTCCATGCGTGAACTGCAGGGTCATCTGCAAAGCATCCAGTTCTCAAGACCACACAATTATGTCACCCAACTCGGCGTGGTTTCAAAAGGTGATGAAAGGGAAAGACATTCAGACTATGCAAAAGTGCAGCCCAACTGCTCATGCAGGGTCAGATTCTGATGCCATGAGGTATTTCATCGGGCTGCCACGTGAAGCAAATAACAGCACCTAAATCCAGCCGTCCATCTATCTGGCTCTGAGTTGCCTCGAGGACCTCAGCAGCACAGGCAAAACCAAACACTGGCTTCCTGAGGCTGAAATCACAAGGCCTGGCTACTTCTCAGGCTGCCAGAGCAGCAGCAGGGGTGGATGCGGGCTGCTGCTCCCACACTCCCCTCCCTCAGCAGGGGGAGCATCTGGGGGCACATTGCTGGAGTTTTCAGGCAAACTCAGTAGTTGTTGGCTATTTCTAACTAAAGCCCTTCCTGCTCCATACACCTTTCCAAGGATGCCACTCTTAGAGGAAAGATAAAGCACTTCATTACAGAATACCACAGCAAATTATGCTAACTATTCAATTTCTCTTATTTTTGTCTTATTTTTAGAGACAAGGAAAACCCAACATTCCAGTTCCTGCAGTTCTGCACTTTCTCCCCAAAAAAATGTTTCAGCCAAAATATTGCAGCCAACTATACAGTAAACATGATGACAAATAACTATTTGAAGAGTTGCCTCTTATTTTACAGCAGATGTCTATATGAAGAACAACCAACTTCTCCAGTGGAAAAATAATCAGTTTAACGCCAGAAGAATACAACATTCGGAAAAATTTGCTGGAACAAGGATGGTTGCAAGACACCCAAGACTCTCAGTGACTGAGTAAAAGTGAAATAGCTGTGCTGGAACAGTGAAATACGAACATGCTCTGCAGTCCTCAAAGGGTAATTTGCTGTTTAATGAAGAGCTGATTTGATGATCAAGTTACTCGCTGAAGAGGGGTGATTTAAAACGCACACTTCTGCAGACTGCTTTCTAATACATACATAGTTAAACTTGGATGTACATTTTAGGTTTTCTTCCAGAGTGAGGAGAAGCTTGGACTGACTTCCTTAGAACGGGATTTCAGTATTTCATTTGACGTAAGTAACAATATTCCCTCTGTTTAGGAAAAGCTCTCTGCTTTAGCAGAGTACTATAGCACACAATTTCTATAGGACTTGGGTCTTTCTTCCACCTTTCCTTGTTTCTCCCCTCCTTGCAGCTATTTGCTTTAAACATAGACCAACTCTGACAAAAGCAAGCCCTTACACCAAAACAGAGCTGCACACGCAGACTAATCCCAGAGGCACAGAAGCACGTTCAGCTCTTACCATAGCACAAGGTGTGACACAGCGGGGGTAGGCACCCTAACCTGGCATGCAAGAAGAGTTCCCATATCCCAAGTCCCAGGTGTAATTTATGAAGTGTTAATGGTGGGATAGAGGTTATGAGTTCAATGAGAGTGATGTATAGTGAATGGTGCTCGGGAGATGTATGCTATAACCTACAAAGATTTTATCCCTCCTAAAAATGCTGCAAATGGTACAAAACACACTAAAGCTTGAACGTTCATTTGCAGAAACTGCAGGGTAGAGGAGGAGAGAAGACCTCACGTTACAACCCACAGAGTAGTTCCAGGGAACCAGGGAGGAAGAATCCGCATTGTCAGAGCTACGTGTGTCAGAAACCCAGAAGCCATGTGCCTTAGGAGGGAAGAACATGGAACGAGGTCTGGAGAGAGGTAGGTACCAGGACAAAAAGAAGAGGAAGGAGCTCAGCATCCCACACAGGTCTTGCTGGGGACCAGAGGCACATGAGCTGTCAGCACAACCTCCCATCTCCCCAGGCAAGCCAAGACCATGCAATGAAGCAGCCACCATGTAAGCACTGTTTGATGTTGCTCTTGTTAACCCTGCTACCAGTATAGTAGTTAGCACTCAACCGTGTGGTCCACCCTAGAAAAAGCTCCTTTTCATTACAAGCTTGACTAAAGTTTAAAGAGGAACCAGGGAAACCTGACACTTTCCAGGTGCTTGTACATCCCCAAAAGAAATTAATCCAACTAAGAAGGTGCTGCAGGCAAATGCTGCTGATGCCTGCAAGTAAGAATAAATGTGACAGCTGGGATCAGAGCATCAGGAGACCCTCTGGCCAGGTACAGAGTCTGTGCAAAATCTCCTTGCTGGTCTAAATGCCCCTTTGATAAGAGGCAGGCAGTGGAGATGCAGACTAGAGCATACCATTCCTCTAAATGTCCGGACATCCAGGGAGTGGAGGAAAGCTTAGGAACG
This sequence comes from Mesitornis unicolor, assembly GCF_000695765.1. Lineage (NCBI taxonomy): Eukaryota > Metazoa > Chordata > Aves > Mesitornithiformes > Mesitornithidae > Mesitornis > Mesitornis unicolor. The sequence continues at coordinate 30,412 of NW_010176038.1, forward strand.
TGTGTCCCAGAGACTCAGAGAACAGGCAGCAAAGCAAAAGATCTCAGCAGTTCTTATTTTTCAAACCTTGTGCTTTTTAAGCCACTGTCTTGATCTTGGCAGTGCTTATTTTGGCACTGCAGTTTGTGAACATTCAACACAGACTGTAGGTTTTGCAGCCAACAGTGCAGCAGTGAGCAGCAGTATAGCAAACACGTATAAGAAAATGTAAACGTGATTTCAAAGGCTTTATACTGGGTCACGCATTGCGAAGGACCTTCCAGACGACCCCCCATTTCTTCCAGAGGCCCATCACTCCTTTATTGCCCTGAAAATGCAAGCCATACCACTCCTCAGAGGCCAGTGTCAGCACAGACACAGACAAACACAGCTTCCCGAGAGGAAGGCACATTGATGGCCACTCCATCACCTCTGGAGAAGGCACCACTTCACCTGCTGAGCGGGTTAGGGGTCTATGGGAGGCAGAGCTGAACATCCATGCTGCCTCCTCCCCTTTGACAGAAACCACACATGCAACAAGCAGTAAAGGTCCCTGTGATATATGCGTGCACCTAGTTATGAGCAGTTCGCTTGGGCAGGGGAGGGGGAGAGTTAAGAAATATTAATTTATGAAGACAGGTAAGTCAAGTTAAACAAGGCAATCAGATCTTGACAATTCAAAACCAGAGGGAGGAAATAAGAAAAGGTGCTGGTTTGGCTGTAGGTTTTTGAGTATTTGGGATCCCACTCAGGCTACCAAACAGAGGTTCACTCTGGAGGTCTTTGGTCAGTAAAAGCTTCCAGTTCTGTTTACACCTGACCTGCAGCAGTGTAAATTTAAGAGACTAAATGCCTGATGCCAGCGTATCCCTCAACCACACACCTAAGCACTTCCCCAGTGATGGAGAGAGCTGGGTGACACAGTGACACAGCTGCTAGCTGGAGAAACCACATGTCCTCAAAGAGCACCAGAAATTGAGCCTGATGAAAATACTGCTTTACTACATTGATCTGAAGAAAATGGACCACCTGCAGATAGCTACAGACAACTTGCAGCAGACATGAAGTCCAACATCAGCTATCCTGAGACTCAGAAGCCAAATTTACAATTTCAGTGCTCTGCATGAGAGATGTCAGTGTCACTTAAGCACTGAATGTGTCTGAGGAGGACGTATGAATAGCTCACTCACTGCACTGCATCATACAGACAAGACCCCATTCCTTCCGGAGGCAGAAAGAAAGCATGCTATGTCTTAATTTTGCTCCATGATCCTCTCAGCCCCCCTCCATCTTCTTTCTATATAGCTCAGCTTCTAAAAGCATCTTCTTAAGCACACGTCCAGCCAACCTCAGCCCTTGTGCTGTCTGAAGAGCTGGAATTACAGACTTGGACAGCACAAGGTCTCTCATACCTCTGACGCACCCAGAGGCTGCTACACAGCTGTACAGTTAAGACCATTACAGCATTGTCCTAAATAACTGAGAAGATACATTCCTTAGAGCTAAATGAAGTGGAAAATTCTCTTGGAGATCCTTCTGCTTTCTCTGTTTATGTCACACAGTCTAGACATGGAAGGAAAATGAGAGTTAGTGCTGCTGTCAGCAAGGCTCTTGTTTCGAACTCAGCCTCTTCCTAGTGTTCCTCACAAACTTCTCCCACTGGGCACAGGTGGTGCTTGAATACTGTCTGTATAAAAGCAACCAAGGAGGTTTCTGACAGAGGACTGCTTTCCACTGTCAGTATGAGCTCTACATCCTTCCACATGCCGGATCTGGCAGCAAGCAACAAAAATCTCGCTTGGCAAAACACAAATGGGATCTGCCTCTAAACTGGCTCCAGCACAACACCCTTCTCTTACGCTCACTTGGCCTGAGAGACCACACGTCGCAATCCCGGGCACAGGACCAGCACTGTCTTTCCATTTTGATAAACAGAGGCAAAGTCAATGACAGCACCAGCCCAATGCCAGACCCACACTGGGAAAAATCTTTTATTTCTTTCCACAGACAAAAAATGAAGGGTTCTTTCATTTCCTTTGTTGGAGCCCCTCTACCGAGCCAAGGCAACCTCCCTGTCTCCCAGACACAGCACTTGGGAAAAGGCTTCAAAGTGCAGCGAGTGTGGGACAGGTCACCAAGACAGCATGTGCTGGAAAGGCGAGGAAAGGAGAATGGGAAGGGACCATTTAAATCACAGACAGAAGATGAGAAAGCAGGGCCAAGGGCAGCAAAGGTGCTCAGCAATAGCTTTTACTCTCTGAGAAAGGACTCCAGCACCCACCAGCCCTCCTGCCTCAGACTACACTTCTTTAGGGCACAGTCTAAGTTTAGTAGCTTATAAGCCATTCTCTAGACTGAAGGAGGAAAGTGGTGCCCAGTCAGCATGGCCAGCACACCAGTAGGGACAAGGAGCACCCATGCAACCCACAACCAGTCCTGTACACCCCCTCTGGGGGTTAATAACGTAGTGTTCCCACTCCATCAGGTCTTGGGAAGCATGCAGCACTCTGCACAGTGTTATGCCAAGACATTTGGGTTTGTTCAGAAATTGGCTTGGTTTTACAGCACATTGGTGTGGGACTGCAAACGAAGAAAGACTGCACTGAAAATTTTGGATGTAACTTCCATAAAGTTTCTGACTCCTCTAAAATCACTTTAGACATTACACAGTCAGAAAAGCAAAAGCCTGCGTGTGTTCAACAGCTAGCACTTTTCCTCAGAAGCCATGACATTTCCCATGGATATTGCCCATGCTATCAGCACACAAACTCGCCGGCTTCCTTCCTTCCTTCTCCTCTCGCTTACCAGCAGGCAGCCCCAGAAACAGCTGATCCGCTTCCCACTCCAGTCCCCACCGTCACAGAGCAGCGCTACCGCAAACCCACTCCCAGGACAGTGATCCCAGGCTTAACCTGGATGGACATAGCACACCACGGAAAGTGAGACAGCAGTGGATATATGGGCACCTGCCGGCAAAACTGCTCTGCTCTCAGTCTCTTACAAACGCACTCTGCTGCTGCTCTGCGGCTGTGCACCCTGTGAGCCTCAAACCGGGCTCAAAGATCTTTTCCCTGTTCCCGGTCAAATAGATCTTTCCAGTTGGTTTAGCTGTACACTAAAACTTACCGGGAGCCACGGGTGACATTAGGTCCCGGGCTCTCCTGTCCAGCGCAGAGCTGCCGAGGGGGGTGAGATGCTACCAACCCTGACTGGCTCCTCTGCAGCTACAGCACCTGGCAGGAGACGGGGCTACCAGGGAGCGGCTGTCCCGTGTACCGCTCTGGCCACTGTAACCCCAGAAGTTAAAATCTGGGCTGAAACGCCTCCGTATGTCCCTCTATACCCTGTTTCTAGCCGTGCTCTGGTGCAAAGACCTTGCTGGCATCAGCTGGGACAGATCCGGGGTTCAGCGTTGCAGACAGTGCGGCGGGGCTGCAGGCACTGCAGCTTCCACGCGGGAAAGGACGGGGAAGATCTGCCATCCCACCCCACGACCCGACCACCGGCGCAGCTTAAAGCAGAGGCTGAGAGCTCGGGGAATCCTGA
>NW_010176039.1:0-11958 GCF_000695765.1 Mesitornis unicolor
CTTGGAGCTACCCAGCTTGCAGCCCGCAGCCCCCTCGGCCCCTGTCTCGGGAGGCAGCGCCGCTCCCTTGGTTTCTCCTCCCGAGTGTGTCAGCCGGACCTCTTGCATCGCTGTCAGTGCCGCCCAGGCTCCCTCGCTGCTGCAGCAGCCGCCGCCGACTGCCCCGCTTCCCCTCGAAGGACAGTCTGCTCAGGAGACCCCTGCCGCGAAGGATGCCGCCCCGCCACTGCCCAAGGAGGAGGAGGACGAGGCAACTGCGCTACCCCCCACTAGTGCCGCTGGCAGCGCGTCAGCTGCCAACCGGGAATTTGAGGAGCGGAGAGCACAGCAGGAAGACATCGAAGAGCTTGAGACCAAGGCAGTGGGCTTCTCCCCAGAAGGCCGCTTCCTGAAGTTTGACATCGAGATTGGAAGAGGCTCATTCAAAACTGTCTATAAAGGACTGGATACAGAAACCACTGTGGAAGTCGCCTGGTGCGAGCTGCAGGTAAAATAAATAAAAACTGTGAATTACCAAAGCACAGTCACTCTCCCAGGTGCTAGGCTGTGTGCTTGAAGGAGGTAAAACGCATCAATTCGAGGTCTGCTTTATTCAGACAGGCAACTGCAGAGCTTAGCTGAGGTACTCCTTTGGAAGAAAGGTGCACCCTTTCTTTGGAGTCAGTTTGCCTTTTAATTCTTATAGATTCTCTGCTCTCTGAAGAATTTTTTAACTTTATTATCAGAAAATGTACTATAGTTCTGTTTCTTATAGTATCCAAAAGGTAGCCTGGAGGATTGTAAACATACATAGCTTCAAGGAGGCTAAGGGTAAAGTGTATAAATGAATGTGAATATGAGCTAGCCTTAATTTTTCAAAATTTGTTCAGATGTTTTACGTAGAAAAACAAATACTAAAATGTTAATTTCACAAGGCATTTTATATGTTTGTGGCAGTGGGCTCTTGTAGGAGGTAACTGGAATATACTCAAAGTCAGGTAGTACATCACATTGTTTAGCTTTGCGAAGCTGGTTGTTTCATTCGAAGTTCTGGGGTTCATACTTGATTCAGCATGAGGAAAGGATGAATGTAATTGCTTCCTTTCTGAAGCTTTAAAAAAAAAAAGAACAAATCAAAACAAAAAAAGCCAACCTTTCCAAATGACTGGTGGATTAAACTGGACTAGGACACTGCTCTTCCAGCCTGAGCAGAGCCAGAGTTTTGTAGAAGCCTGGTCTGACAATGGCAAGAACACCCTTACTTCCCTGTGAGCCAGATCTTGTATAGCTGAGATGCAGGTTGCTGTGGAAGGACCCTAAAAAGTGGGAAGAACTTGGAGCACCAGGAACAAATACCTAATGTACTAGTTTGTTTGCAAAGCCTCAGCATTACATTAAAAGGATAGCGCTTGTTTTTTAGTGTTGGGTTTTGATGTGATTCATATAGTATAGCTTTATTATTGTGTGTGCTTCCTATCCAGTTTAGGGCAGACAAAAGAGCATTGGGTCAAAATCCCAGAAGTCTTTGTGGGGTTTTTTAAGCCGTTACGTGCTCAGAAATGACTGATTGCAGTAGCTGCACCAAAACTTCCTTCCTCTCAAAAGCTATTTTATATCTATTCCAGTCAGACTGAGAGAATTTAAGAGCTTTCTTGATTTGTATTCATACTGCTTTTGGATGATTGCTCAAGCATTCTACCAGTATCTTGATTCATTATGTTATTGCCATTATTCAATGCTTGCTGACTGCGGAAGCAAGCTTCCAGTTTTCTTTGTGACCCTTAAGCATGCCCTCTTCATCCGTGCTAGCTATGTACTTGCTGTGGTGGTCTTTTGAGCATTAGTCTTAAATTAAAAAAGCAAAATGATCCACTGTTGAGCTCTGCTTAAGATTTTTATGTGCAGTTTGACCATAGAGGAGATTAATAATCTGCCAAAATTGTATTACTTTTATTTGAAATTTTAAACTTTGTAATATTTGAGTTCTTGACTTTAACCCCTGAAATCTGTTTTAATGTTCACACTTAAACTTACTGATCAGAAACTAATGTCAGCTTGGCATAAGTCACTTTTTGCTAACATTGCCTCTGTTGAGGTGTCTTAGTCATCATTAGTACCATGTGGACAAACTGTCGAAAGAAGCACCTTCTTTGAAGTAATTTAATAAAGAAGCTCATTTATAAAAGGCATGTTGTGAGCTTTCAATTGGTTGAAGAATTTAATGAGTGGTATTTAAAATTGCAAAAAGCGTGAATGAAGATATTTGTAAGGGAGAAATATTTGATGTTTTGGTTGGAGATTAACTACATAACAGGAGTGCCTTGTGGGTTAGATTGTTCTGAATGCTGTAATTTTCCTGTAAGGAGACTGTATGAAATTACAAGTTTGAAACAATAATATAAATTTCATAGCTGTTAAAAGTATTTGCTAAAGGAGCTACACTCTACAGCTGGTAGAATATTTTAAAGTCCAGTTTTATTCTTTGTGTTTAGAAATGAAAGGAGGAACTTGGTATTTGTTGATATGATGGTACATCCTCTTCTTTCTCTAGGGAAATATAATTGTTGACAGGTTACTGGTAATTGCTGTACGTGACTTGTATCAAAGTACAATCTGGATTCACAAGGGTGGACTGAAACTTAGGTGTCATAGGTTTTCCAGAATGCCGTGGTTTGAGGAGTGGTGAACCTTCGAAGCGTAATTATTTTAATTAAGGAAATGTGAATGATTTTCTTCTGTGCTATATTACACTAATGATAGGTAACTGTCAGTTACTTTTAATTGTATTGAAATAACGTTCCTTAGCAGTAGAAGAGCTTTTCTTCTCTGTACTCGTGTACCACCTCTCTAGACATTTCTTAACAGTGCTACTGTAGTGCTGCTGGGATGAGGCTGCTTAGTGTGATTATGCAGACTAAGTTGTTCCTCTTCTGGCTTGTGCAAAGTTGATAAGGTTGTATTCTAATTCTTGATTGCAAGATGTATAACAGAATGGGGTGAGAACAGTTTGTACTTCTGTGGAGTCTTTGGGTGTATGTTCTTTTAAGTATCTTCTAGCATACCTTGAATGCTTCAGTTTCTATAAAATCTCTGCTGTTTAGAAGGAAGCAAGATCCCAGCTGTTTTCAGCTCAGTTAAACTGAGGTGTCTTAAGTATCGGAGCAAATTCATCCTGTGGATCAAAGACAGCACAGAAGACTTTGTGGTGATCTCTGGCAGGATGACTTTTTAATGCTGAATAATACAACTATACTTAGTTTTAATGTATGTGCTCTGTACTGGTAAAGCATAAGATGTGAGAATATCAGTATGCCTCCTTTCAGAGGGAGTTTCGGTGCTGTTTATCAAATGCAGCTTGGGCTTTCAAGTTGCTGCTGATACTCTGGAGAATATTGCTCCTTAGGAAGCCTTTTGAACTGCCTTGTAGTGCCGCTTGTGCTTGTTGCTTGAACAATAAAAAAGCACAAAAGCAGGAAGAGCTGAAGTTTTTTGGGTGACCTAGTGATGTTCTCAGTATCTCCAGCAAAGGAGATCCTGGCCAAGACTCTAGTTTTTATTGATCTGTGGATGATGGGAATATTTGATTTGAAGGAATTGAGTATTTCAGAACAAACAAAATCCTAACAAAGGCATGACTGATGGACTATGCTAGTTTACTTTGTGACCTGTCTATATGAAGCAAATTGTAACTGAATCTAGTTTGAATGTAGGATGCAGGCATTTAAATGTGAAATAGCTGCCCTGCCGTGAGCACAGTGGAGCTGTGGAGAGCTCAGCAGCAATTGCTTAGGGCCACTGCTCAGCTTCAGTTACTGCAAGGAAATTGTTAGTGTAGTGTTAGCCTTCAAACACACTTATTCCCATTGTACATATTTATCTCAACTCTAGTTACTCTGAGTCAAGTGTGCCTCCTGCTGTTGTCGTTAACACATCTCATAAATTGAGTGTAGTATTATTTAGGGTTACTGCTTTAATGGTCTTTAAGTAGAAGTTGACAAAAGTTGTTACTGCCTCTGTTTTAATTTAAAATAACTATTCCTGTACAATTGTGTTACTGGTTAGTCTTTCATAATTACACTTATGAGCAGTAAGTCTTTTGTCACCTCTGTACAGCTGAGGTAACATTGTGTCTAAAAGGTGATACCTTGTTGCATTAAGTTTATATATGCGAGGTGAGACTTATGCCAAAGGTTTGAGTCTCATAGTTGGCTGTGAAAGCCAAATATTGGGGGTAGTGTGGCATCCTCAGTCCCTGTTTCGATTTGAGTTGGTTTTAAATCAAAACTATTGTTTAACTTCTCTGGTCTACAGAACAGTACAGGTTGGTTCAGTCACTTGTTGGACTTCAAAAATCTTGTGTCTAGAATAGCTGCTCTGGATTCTGTCATTCAAGTTAGTAACTCTTCAAATAGGAAAGTGCAGTTGATATGGAACGTAAATTGGGCTCTCTTTTTGGACTATATGTTGGGCATTTGAAGGCTAACCTTTCTGCATTTGAATGGTGTCTTCTCTTAAAGGAAGCGTGATTTAGGAACTGTTAGTAGAAAGATATTTACATTCGTTGAAAACACATTCCTGGTAAATTGCATGCATTGGAGAACTGCACCACTTGGGTGGTACCTGCTGTATTGCTCCTGTCCTTTGTATTTCTTTGACAGAAAGGGTAGGTTGGTCAGTCAGCAGTTACAGTTCTTGAATACATCTTCTGTCTGGTACATCACTTTGTCATTCTTGTTATAGCTTCAGTGCAGTGTTAGGTTATTTTGCTTAATGTGTGAGCTACTGAAAGAGGAAAAGGAGGTTGAAGGGAGTATCTAAGCAAGTTAGAGCTTCTGGGGTTAAGAAATGAGTCTGAGGGGTGAAAGTGGTGCATGAAGAGTATGCTGAACTCCTAACTTTGAGAGGAAGCTGAATGTGAATTTGGTTACCTTTAGTTGTAAGTCTTCTGAGTAATGAACTAGTGTGGGTTACATATGTGCAACTCTGCAGAATCTTAACTATAGACCAACAAATGGGTTTTTCTTTATAGAGGCAGTAGCAATGAAACAACAGCTGAGAACAAACATAATGCATTAACCAAATGTCAGCCATGAGACTCTGTAGTGCACTCTGGTAAAAATGATAATGCAACTGGTCGTCAGTTTATTACAGGAAGTAGTGAGGTGCTAAATAATATTTCCATATGTCAGAATTTGAGTGTAACAGTATGCAGAAGTTAACTTAAAACTTGCAGTACAGGAAGTTGCTTGGATGTGATGTATATCTTCACTTTTAGTGATGCTTCAGATGTAACTATATTAATCTTTGTCTCTTAGACTTAAAGCTTTATTTAATACTGAGATTTAGGTCAGCAGACAACAATGGAATGTGGTTTCTATACTCTGGAGTATGTATTCCACTGCAGGCTCAAGTATAATTCCTAAAAATCTCTTTGCTTTCTGGATTGACTGAGCTGGGAATGTTTCAGGAGCTGCATATTCAAGTCTGACAACCAAAAAAGGTCTTGTAACACAACTGTGGCATCCTGTAGTAGTTTCTTTTTTTTTTAAGCTGGTTGCATATTGCTCACTAGGAGGCCTGATTGCAATGATGCTAGCTCTGATGCACATCGTATGGCTACATTAAAGCAAAACGGAAAACCAGATCAAAACCTTTGTGCAGTGAGAGGAAGCTGAGGAGTGTGGACCTGGAATTCATCTGTCTGTTAAGCGCTATTGGAAAATGATTGCCTTCTGCTGGGTTTGGAGGAATAGTCAACATCCTGAAACAAATACCCATTCTTTGAGAGCTCTAACTGTGGTTTAATTCAGAATATTTTAAGATTTTATAAAACTTCTATTGAAAGAGATAAAGCTCAAGTTCTAATTCAGTATGGTGACTCCCATGCCTACCCTGTACTTCACATCAGTGTTTAAAATAACTGTTAGTTTGTGAGCATAACTATGAGGCTACAGCCACAGTAACAGCAGCACTGTGCCTCCTGTTCATGACTACGTCTGGGTCAGGTGTACAGTTGTCACAGATGTAGCTCAATAAAGGTATGTGCCAGTCTCTGTGAACACCGTTCTGTCCTTGTTAGCTCTACAAATTTCAAAACACTGAAAAGAAAAAGCTGTAAAACCGTAAGTGTATCATTGGTTTATAATACTTCCAGGTTGCACTGGATTTCCTTGTGTCTTCAAGTGTGCATGCACAGCAAGCTTGGCATTTTGTGCAGGAGATTAATTTTTCTGTTAGTTTTCCATGTTGTAGGGTAGAACAAGTTACTGGTACTTACTGGCTTCAGATCTCTGAGAATTTTTCCTTTGGCTAACAAACAAAATCCAGCCATATTCCTGAGTGTTTGTGCTGTAATTGATACAATTGACAACTTGATAAATGACATGGGAAAGGAGCCAAACTAATTACCTGCAGAACTATAAACAGTGGTCAGGCTCCCTCAGACTTGACAAAGGTGACCCTGAAAGAGAGAAGGGAGCTTTAAAGTACATTCTGGAGCTGCAGCTGTTAGGAGACCTCTACTTAGGAAAATAATCTTACCTCAAAGGGATATCACTTGTGGAGACGGCTGTGATTCAATTTGTAACTGGCTGGTTGCGAGGCAATAAATATAATTGGATAAGTATGTTCTGAAAATGCAACATTTCTTCTGGAAATAAACAGGTGCTTGTTTGTCAGTTTGGGTGGGTTTGAGAGCTGCAGAATTAAATCTCTTAAATGAGATTTGTTTTGGGCTGTTGTGGTTTAAAATAAAAACGCTTAGCTTCATAGCTAAACTTTTGAGTGCTAAGGAAAACTATAAGGACTATAATCTTTCTTTAAAAGGGGGGAAAAAAGCCCTGCCTGATAAAACTCCCTGGAGACATCCTGTATAGCATCCTTTGAGAGCCGTCTAGCAGAGTAATAAATAAAACAAGCAGTAATAGATCTGTGATTGTCTCCATGGATGCAGTGCATGGTGCAGTGTAGATTCAGTTCCTTTTGGTTAGCAACATCCCTCCAGGCCACATGTCTTTTTACTTATTCTGTCATTTTGGGGTTTTTTATGTTGGGGTTTGTTTTTTAGTTTGTTTTATGCCAGCAGCTGTTAACCAGCACAGCTCTGTCACCCAGGTTCTCCATACTGCATGTGACAAAGTTTGTGCTAAGCAGTGTTAGTCTCGATATTTCCTGTCATGCATCTCTTCAGAAACTCTCTTCGTGTCAAGATCAGCAACAATTTTCTTTTTTTTGAGGTCACCAATTGGTTCTTCCAAATCATGGTTGAGTTTAAATAGAAATTGAGTATTTTTCTGTTTCAGTCTTTAAGTTCACATTTTCATGCTTGTTTTAGTCTTGAGAGTTATTAATGTACGGAAAAAGGAAATGCAGATATAATGGCTGTAACATTTGGGCTATAAGAAAAAGAATAAATATCATGCAAGTTTGCAGTGTTTCCACAGCTGTGTATAAGACTTTCTCTTAGCAGTGCATGTGTAGTTTGTGCAGTTTTTTTAATAGCATATGGTAGAAAGTTGCTGTTTTCAACTCAGTACTTCAGATAATGATTCCATGATTTTAACTTGATCATGACATGTGTACACCATGCCTGGAAAACCACTCATCCAGTATACTTGAAACAATTCCTGTTCTAAATAGCTGGATTTGTAGTGCTGCTCAAAAATTGATTTCTCTGAGTAGTGGAAGGCTTTTATCTAATATGAGGCATCTGAAAATCTTTTCAAATACGGCATTAAAATTCTTGTCCTAACAAATAAGACTCAACTTTTTATACTGGCTTCATAAGTATTTTTGTGGAAGCTGCTTACAGTCCCCAGGACCTTCTTCTAGCTGATTCTGAGAATGATTCAGGCTATGTACTGAAACTTAAACAGTGTTTAAATGTTTCTGGTCAAGATACTACAGATAACGTTCTTTCTACCCAACTTGTAACTTCCTCAGCATATTTAGAAGTTGTTGTATCAGCACTTTTCAACACGTAGTTTTGGTTGTCCTCGTTATTCCCCTTGGCAGAGCCAGGAAAAGTGGAGAGGTGACTGGGATTGAATCTGTGACTCACTTGAGGTCATCCTTGAGAAGGGGAGCTTGCTCTCTTCTTGTCTGAGGGCACAACCTGCAGAATACTCCTGAACTCCACACAGCAAAGGATAAACTTGGTGTTAATGATGTTGTGTGCTATGTGATGCTATCCTCTTAACCCAAAAGGAGATCCTTGCAACAACATAATCACAGTTGTTGCCGGGTCTTCTTTTTTTTCTAATAAGCCAGAGTGAAATAGCTGAGATGGAATACAATGACCAGAAGAACGGTTTGGTTCTCAAACATTTTCTGAACTTTTCACCTGGTGATGACAGACAGGTACATTGCACATATCCAGATTATTCTAAAGCGCTTCCGGACTTACCTGGGTGAGTCCTAGCAGCACAGTATGTTGCTTTGCATGGCTCACAAGCAACTTAAGATGCTCTTAGTTTATTTTTCAGCATAGAAAGCTGCAACCTGCTAAAAAATAGATTTGTGTTGGCATTTTTTTTGTCTTCCAGAAGCTACTTCAGTATTGATATCTATGTAAAGCAGTAAACAATTTTTACTAGTATAACTAATTATAAATCGCTCAGGGAGGCAAACTTGAAGCTTGAATTTATCATTTTAGTTAGGAATCCCAAATTTTTTGCTTTACCTATAGTCTTAGTTTAGAAGTCCTGCAAAAAGTATGTGTATACTTGATGGCCGTCTGTTTTGTAACTAAAATATCTATGAGCTTTTAAGTGATGTGTCAATAACACCTAAACTAATGCTTTACCTGGGGCTGCATGTTTTAATGTAGGAGATACCGTTTCTTTTTGTACTCTGTGTGCCCAAGAATATCATTCTGAAATCATCCGGTTTGTCTGTTGGCAATAGTCTGGACAGCAGTTCTCTAGGGTATCTCTTCTCAGGACAAGACCACTATGGTGCTTTTCAAGTCTTCTTGAAGACTTAAGTGAGTGGTTAGCAGGACTCCTTTTAGCACATTACTAGTAAGATTAAAACTAAGGAAAGCCCTTTGGCAAGTCTAATAACTTGTGATGTAGATGCTCTGCTTTGAGCCATGGTTCTGAATGGCTTGGCTTCTATCACCTGTTAGTAAGCAGTCATTGATAGAAACTTTTGATAGCTATCCACTGAAGAGCTATTTTTATGCTTTAGTACAGCAGATGGTGTGGAAAATAGGCTTTATTAGACCCCTTATACGAGGGAGAAGCTTTGTTGTTTCTGTTTAGGATCACCTTTTTCATCTAGACTAATTCAGCCAGTCCTAATTTTATTGCATCAGTAGCTGAAGATAGTGGTTTCTCATAGCAGATTTGGGGCTAGCAATGGAGAGCAAAAAGCTACAAATGGAAAAACTCATTTAAGTGATTGAGAGCTTATTACCACTGTTTAGAAGAATTTGAAAAGAATAGGAATACCGGTCTCTGTAATTGGGGTAAATCTGAAACAACTATGTAGGAATGCTGAGCTAAATGGAGGACAGTACAAAGCTGATACCAACAATTATGTGCATTTTATCTGGTTTTGGCCAGTTCATCTAGTCACGTGATAGTTTAAGGCTATCCAAGTGATGGTATTACCCAGTTTTCCTTGGACATTTCCCTCTCTTAGAGTCGCCCTGTGACTTGCTTCTGCTTTGCTGACTGTTGCTGGCAAGTTTATGACCCCAATCTGAATGCATTTTGACTGCTGCTATACTGGCAAGACTAATGACATACAAACAGTAACCCACAAATATTGCTATTAAAAGCTTCAGCAGTCCAGGCTTATTATCTTAAGGATCTGCAAATCTGTGTGCACTTATGTAATATGCATCTGTTAAGAGCAGTTTCTGAACTGTTAGCAGGTTTTGCTTAAATGTTGCAAAATGTTACCGTGTCTGTTTTCAAATCTGCTTCAAAGTGAGGCCCTTATTCCTACAGATATTTTTCAACATAAAACTATTTTTGTTTTGTCTCTTACTTTATTCAGCTGCATTCACTTGCAAAATATAAGTTGTGTTATCTATATGAAAATGCAAGATGCTAAGTTAATGTGCTCTGTTTTGCTGTTGCTGGTTTGGAATCGGAGCCTTTGAGTCTTCCCTAAAGAAAAAATGTGAGACTAAACTTGAATTGGAGAGTTCTTGAGAAGCAGTTCATTCAAACAAGTATCCTACAGTAAGAAATACTGTCTGAGAAGTGATTGAATGCTTTTATATTGCTCTCTCTGGATGTAGACAAGTAGAGATTGACAGTATGTAGAATGGCCTTTGGGGGCATGGTTTTTATTTGCATTTGTGATTTTAGGCTTAGTGAGTTGCTGGGTTTGCCAGGAACAGTGTGCTAAAAATGGAGAAACTGCAGAAATGTCTGATACAAAAATAAGACTTTAAGTTTAGTTTTAGAATGTTTTTTCTGTGGTTTTCTCTACTTCCTTTACATGCAGCTAGAGCTTTTTTCTGCAGACAAGCAGCTCAAAAGCAGAATGTGTTTCAGGTTGTCTGTACCTGCCAGAGGGGTGGAGGAAGGAAACTACACAGGCGACTTGAATTTGATTTTTTTCTTTTTTTTTTGCCTCTTGATGGCAACTGAGAGCCAGTTCAGGTTGTGGTATGATTTATTTTGCTGGTTTCATTATACAAGCCTGAATGATACTTAGAGGTCCAGTATTTGCCCTTGGCTGGGGGGGTGGGGTGGTGGGTCAAGGAGAAAAATAGTGAAGAAGCTTTGGGTTGCTGCTGAAGACTTAAATGCTTGTTAAAGGCTTAAATGTATGTTAATAGACTGTGCATGGTCTATACCTGAAGATCTGTCATAAAAACCTCCCTGTATTTAATACTCAAGGTTCTTCTAGGAAAATGTGCATGTGTTTCCTATGAACTCCCTCCCTTTGGATTTCTAGCCTACCTGCTTGCATGTTCAGGGTTTTGCAGAGGTTGTGGCAACAACAAAAAAAGTGAGAAATCTGAGGAAGGAGGAGGAATTTTGGCCTCAAGTTGTGATCATCTTGTGTTTGCAGAAGGTGGAAAGATACCAGGGAATTCTTCTTCAAGTTGCATTTGTGCTTGAACTAAGTTTCACGTACAGAACAAATAAGTAGTTAACATCCTGCTCTTTAGGCATTTTTCCCTATGTATGGAGAAGCCAAAAAAAAAAAGTGCCACAACAGTAATACAGCACAAATTACAGCATATCAGTGCACTTGAACATGAATAAAAGCATTTGATAGCATTTGCTTCAAATAGGAAAAATAGCCAGTTGTCTTGTTTATGTCTTGGGACTAAGGTTCAAAAAAAGTTTTTTTTCTTCTATGCAATATGAAATCTTCTCAAATTTGGGCAAATCCCAGGAAACTAAGCAGAACTGAAATTTGATTTATTGGTGTTGGGCAGACTTAAATCTGTCATTACTGTTGACTTAAGTTGTTTCTTGTAAGGAACTTAGAGGAAAAGGCCCTTACCAGACGAAGGTGAGGAATAGCAAGAAAACTTGTTTCTTAGGATGTGTGTGATATGAATTTTAAAGTTTTAGGATCAGACAAGTTGAAAGAATTGATTCTGAAAATTCCCATTGCTATGAATGGCTACTTCATGAAGGTACCATTAATATAATACTTGTACTAAAGTTTGTGGGTTTCTTCACTGTTTTTTTTGCCAAAATATGTCCCTTTATATTCTTAGATAACTAATATCTTATTGAATAAGCTACCTACTGTTGACATACTCCAGTTTATCTTTTTTTTTCTTAGACTCATGGGTTAAATATTTGTGTAACTTTCACAAACATGTAAAGTCACTTTATGCATGTATTCATATGTTGAGCTGTATAAGGGCAGCAGCCAATAATGATGCACATCTGTTCCTGTTTGTTGTGGGGATTTTAGTATTTTGTAATAGATGGTGAACTTCTGCATTTTTGTCTCTAAGGTAAAACTTTTGTGACCATAATTTAGGTGTTTGAAAGA
>NW_010176039.1:11989-22577 GCF_000695765.1 Mesitornis unicolor
TTGGAGCTAGAGACACTGTTAGGTTGATGGTTGCACTCAGTGATCTTAAAGGTCTTTTCCAACCTAAATGATTCTGTGATCTATCCCAAACCAGCAACTGTGGCCTAGTCAGTGGTAGATGACAGGCTGTTCCAGAAGGCTTTCTGGAGCTGTTTTTGAAGGTATATAGATGAAGAGCTCTGAAGTGTTGAGTTGAACAAGAATGAAAAAACTTGGCAGAGAATTGCTTCCCCAAATGTAGAGATGTTGGGAAAACTCCTCATGTACCTACACTATAAATGGTTTCTGCTTGATAAACCCATACTGTAAAATCCCACTATTCCTTGGCATCTGGGAGAAAGCATCCTTAAATTCTAAACCACGTAAGTGGTAGGGTTTTGAATTTGAGGTTGTACTGATACACTGATTCAGAAGAATGTGCAAGAACTCTGGTAGTCCTTTTATTCACATATGAAAACAAACACTAGTGCAAGCAGTAATTATCTGAAATTGGTGAAGCAAAGGAATGGTTCAGTTTTGTGAAGAAAGCTTAAGTAGCTTTAGATTAAGTTGGGTTAACTGAAGGAAGTTTGCCAGGATCAGCTGTTCTAAAGCAGCTTGTTGTACTTACAACATCAGCAAAATAATTCCCAAATTTTTTTGTGGTAGCCTCTCATTTACTATTATCGCAAATTGCTGGTTGGAGTTCTGAGTTGTTGAACTGAAGGTTTGCTTCACTACAATTCTTCAGTGGTTTGACCTCTGTCAGAAAACAGTTGTGGCTTCTAATGTGGCAGCTTATAAGATAATACAGAATTTCTGAAGTATGCTTATGTTGTGTGATTATATTCTTGGATGTGATACAGCAGCAAATGTTGCTCAACTTCTGATCTTTAACTGTTTGCAAGAAGCCACAGGGTTTGGGTAAACTTGTAAAATTTGAAGAAACAAAACTAATCTATCTAAAATCACTGGTAAATACCAGGTAATGACTCAACTGATGTGCATGTTAACTAGGTTGGTGTGGATGAGTGCAATTAAAAAGCAGCAGGCTGTAAGCATAGAGATGTTTTAAGTGGATTTTGTCACTTAAGAGGAGTTTGAAATCCAAGGAAGTTGGCACTGGAATTTAGAATGGAAAGAATGAGTTGGTTGATGTAGAAAACTATTTTCCACTTTCCCTTTGACTTCTTTCCTTATCTTCTCTGGCAATAATATGCAGGGAAATGGTATCTTTTGTTTTTCTTGTTCCTGTGTGGGAATAGTAATTGTTCTTGCTGCTTACCTGTTCAGGAAGTATTCTCATTCCTCCCTCCCCAACAAAACACTGTATCAGTCATTGCCAATGTCGGTTATTTTGCTTTATTTTCTGACTCTGACCTTCCTGAATCCTTCTCTGGTCGCTGTATAGGCCATCTGGCAAAACAAGGTGTTTTTTTTTTTTCTTCCCTCTGCATTGCAATCTGGAATGAAACAGATTTTGTATCTGTGTCTGTGTTCAGCTACCCTATGTAAAAGAATAAGGGGTATGGCTAAAACCTGCATCTAAATTTTGACTTCTGAAGCTGCCTTCTTCCAAACCTAGATTTTCCAGCTGGTAGATCTATCTTATCCATGGAAATGTGCTTAAAGTTCTCCTGGGAATTTGCCTTATACTCTTACCTTCTCCCCTGCGCCTTCTCAAGCCAAATCTCTTTCCAGGAAGGGGAGAAAAATCCATGGAGTGGATTGAGCTTCAGCTGAATAGAGTGTCTCATTTCAGATATGCTTTCTGCTGCTTCTCAGATAACCATAACATGAGTGACAGTTGAGTTGTCTGTCTGTGTCGTAGGTCAAGGGCAGTCCAACTCAGCAGTTTCCCTTTCCTCTTCCCTGAGTTTTGTTTGGAAGCAGTAGTGGTTTGCCATTCTATATAGTCATCCTCTTGTCATGAAGACCAGATGGGAATAGGTCAGTTGTTTCATGTATAAATACTCACTCCAACAGCTGTGAGTTTACCAGGAATCACTGGGATCACAAGTTGGTGACCACATAGATAGTTTAGAGGGCTGTAAGCATCACCATGTGAAAATAAAACTGTACTGTGAAACTGTTAGAAACGGTCTAAGATTCACTAAAAGAAGGAATGAAATTGAACCACTGAAAGGCAAATTCCTTTTTCAGGTGAAGGTATTATTCTTTTTCTAGAGTATTAGAGAATTCCTTTTACAGGGGGGGTGGAACTTGATGATCTTTAAGGGTCCTTCCAATCCAAACCATTTTGTGATTCTGTGATTATGATTCTATGATGTTTCAGCCACTGATGCTGGATTTTACTGATGCTGTTCCTAAAGCAGCTAAAAAGATTGCTCTGAAGTCTTCTAATTGTCTCCTTTTCTTTTGTAGTTTTGTTAGGTAAAAACACATGTCCAGACTATGACCCCATGGTCTTTTGGCCATTTGATAATCCTCTGTTTCAATATGGATTTCTAGCAAAAAACCTGAGATACCTGATGTGTTTCTAGCTACCAGTGAGTCAAGTGTAGCGAGATTTGTAATAAATCTGCTTGACACTGATAATTAAGGGGGTTAACTTGACTTTGCAGGTTGCAGAGGGGTTTTGCTGCCATCCATGTGCAAATGAGCCTTGATTTATTCAAATAATATTGAGAAAGGAGGGGGGAGGTGAAAGTTTGCCAGTGGCCATTGGCTATTTGGTTGCAAAATGCAATGTGTTGCATGGGCTGCTGAGCATAATGTGAAAGAAAGTGCCATTAAAAAAAAAACTGGAGTGCTAAGTACATGGCTGAAAAAACACTTTAATGGGAGAATGGGCATGGTCATTAACTTCGAATAGCTTCTCTGCAGAAAAGTAATGTAGAGTGAGGTTGTAGTTCTTGACTAGTGAAGACTGCAGTGTATAGGACTGAAACTGAATTAGAAACAAATTTGCAGTAATTACAGACGTTTGCTAAAAATACCCAAACATGGGGGAATTAGCTATGTTTTAGTTGAACCTCTCATACCTTGAGAGAACTTGAGCCTGTTGCTCTAAAAGGCTTTCTAGTTCAAAGGGATACTTAAGTTATTTTTAATAACTATGTTTAACACTTACACAATGGAACAATAAATGTGATTGACCACACTGTTGGCTCCTAGTCTCTGCAGGCCTCAAAAAAACCCAATTCGCCCTCCCAAAAAAGCCCAATACAAAACCTCAAAACATTGTCTGGTTGAGTTGCTTTGTCTGCATAGATCTCACTCTTTCTTCCAGGTACATCATGTTTCAGAATGGTTTTCTTCTGGCTTGTAGAATTCATGAATGCAGTGTCTGTGTGATAGAAGCCCTTGCAGCCAGTATGAAGGAGGAGATTTGCAGCTCTAGAGGTTTGAGGAATCTCATGGGAGTTAGGGAGGCTGAAGCTGTCCTGGAGTTCTTTAATGAGGATTCTGTGTCCTTCAGTGAAAACTTTTGTGGTGTCTGAATGCATGTGGTTGGTCTAGATGATGGGAGCTAGGAACATGCTTTTCATTGATGTATTGGTGGGTTTTATGGATATATATTTTTAAAAGTCTGCAACTTCTTTGCCTCAGAATCTTGGTGGACTTCCATTCTTCCTGTTCTCTGACTTTCTATAAAACAGGTTGTCTGGGCTAGGTCACATTCTAGTAAATATTGGTGTTTTTTCAGCATATATTGATGTGTGATTGCTTACTTTGGTGTCGAAGCTCTAGGGAAGTCTTTCATCTGGAACTTCATTTGAATGGCCATTTTCTAGTTTACTGTTAGGCTCACAGTTTGAGGGTCTGGGAGTCATCAGTGTGTGCTCTTGGAAACAGCCAAGTATAGCTCTTAGCCTGGCTGTCTTCTATGGGTTTTGAATGGTCTCTTGGACATAGTAGGATAACAAAATATCTTGAGCCTTGAATGATGAATTCTGTCAAGCAGAGATCAAGGGTTGCAGCACTATGCATTTTAGGACATCTTGGGACACATTCATCAAAGATAAGAGGAGTAGACTGTCTTATTGGTGAAACTGAGCTGAATTAATTTCCTTTTTTATCAGCTTAGTTTCACCTTTTCTTTTTTTGTAAGCGTCTGTGACTATTGCGCTGTTTGGTTTTCAGTTCTTCCTGACTAGTGGAAGTGCGGAGGCTACTCATATCTAGCCATGTGCCCACATTACCACAGCGTATCTAACAGGGCTATGACTGCTGATGAGATAACTTGGAGACTGCAAATAATAGGGCATCTTTTTGCGTGATTTGGTCCCCCCCACCCCCCTTTCTGTTCCTGTAGAAATACTTGCCATGGTCTTTGTTTTCTTCAGTGTTCCTACATGATTACTTCTGTAGAGTCTGTGGGGAAAAGAGTTCGATTGGATGACGAGTCTTTGTTTCATCTGTCTTGTATCTTGGTTTCTAATTCAATGTCTGACTAGTATGAATGATATTGTATAAGTTAACTATAGGGACCCAACTGGTTATTCCATGACAAGTATGCAGCTATCCCTGAAAGAAGTGGTGCAGTGCAAACTTAAGAATAACGCTTACCAGTAGGCTTGAGTGCCACTGCAGCTTATTTCGGTAGTTGCTGATGTAGAGCAATATAAGGTTATTGTGCCTTGTAGGCTGTGGATTTCAAGTGTGGTTTTCTTTGATCCTGAGGGTCAAGGAAATGATGTGTATTGTCTAGTCTCCTGTCTTGCTGTTTCCTCTTCTCTTAAGTGAACTCACCCACTGGATTACTTGTGGATCTAATTTGGATATTATAGCTGTGGAGCTTTGGATATAAAACACTTGGAGTTGCTAAACAGTAGTTCAAAGCATGAGCTTCATGTATTATGTTTGGAGGCTTTTGCTTTAGAAAATGCAACCTGTAGAGCATGAACAGTTTTCTGATTTTATTCAGGAAGGGAGTTGCAAATGAAGCAATAGTTGCTGTTAGCTCTTCTCAGTAACTCTGATACAAACGTTCCTGTGCTGAGTAACTGAAAATCCAAGTAGCAGTGAGATGAAGTTGAAAAGATAAGTAATTCTGGGGAATTCTTTGGGTGAAGAGACATCTTGCTTACTTTTGTAGTCCCTCTTGGCATTGCTGGCAAAAATCCTCCTGCAACAAATTAGTAGTTGAATGTTCAGTGCATGACTTGGTGGCAATGCCTAAAATGATGGTTAAAATTATTAAGCTGTATATAACTGAATTTATTTGCATTACCACCCATCACTTGGCATAATGTGTAGACTGATACCTATTTTGCTTCTTCTAAAAGCATGAGAATTCACATATTCGTATTTCACGTTCATGATGGGCTGGGTTCCTTCAGTAGAACTACTGACCTTAATCTGAGGGATAGCGGTTTTTTTTTCCAGATGAGCTCTATCCTAGCCAGTCACTGGAAATACTCTTGAAATAAATTTTGTCTAAGGCCATGAAACCTTTTGATTTTCACCTGGACCGTAGTGAAATGAAAAGTGTCTGTCTGAGAGCCCAGAACTGAGAAATCAGTTGTATATATTGTAATACCTTGAGTTAATGCAGTGCGGGTGATGCATGTACTTCACATGAATGTCAGTCAGGTCTTTTTCTCCTCTTGACTGTGAATGCAGTTCACTCATCCAGTTCTAGGAAGACTGCTTACCGCACATTTTGGACTGCGTAGTCAGTCAAGGAGATTGAGAAGTCAGGTCTATAGCATAAGTACGTAACTTCCCTGGAGTTTGGATCTATAATGGCCTGTAGTTTTTGCAAGCTATCTTTGGAATAAATGTGTTGGTAATGCTCTATATTTATACAATGATCATCTACTTTTAAATTCTTTATCAGAACGTGTGGGACTAATACATTAGGTAGCACCACTTATGCTTGATTCCTGTCATAAGATCTTGCTTTCAGTGGCCCAACTGGTGTCTACTGTAACCACCTGGGATGGCAAATGTAAGATAGAAAGCTGTACAACATAATTAAGTTTCCTTGTTTGTGTTCCGACTGTTTAAGCTTGTAAAGTTAAATATCCTCATAAATGGCTTCATCAGGACGTAAGTTTCTCTGGAGGAATAGCAATTGAAGTTTTCGAGTAGAAAAATCTTTAGTGGAACAGTAGCCTCTATTTTTGCAGAAGCAGCAGACTTTGCAGCTATTAAGGACAGTGTTCAGATGATGGAGATCTAGCTTTGCTTCTGGTATGTTATAGGTAGTCTGATTCAAATATCTATGAAAATATACTGCCCAAATGGCTTCAATTATAGTATTGTATTATATTATTTTATAGTATTATATTATCTTGCAAAGTTTTTTTTTTTTTAATTTTAAAAGCAAATGGCCTTATCAAAATCTGTCTGCTTTCCCACATGCCTTGAGGGAAAAACATAGTCCATTCTATCCATCTAATTTTTTTTACTAGATTTGGCAATTATCTTTATCCTTTTCTATATAATGGATTTTAAAATACATGAGTTTCTATGTTTACAGTTTGGCCTTTTAAATATATTTTGGGTTTTTCACATCAACGTGGACTCTTGATGTTCAGAGTCTAGGTGAAATAGGGCCACCAGCAAACACTGTTGCTGCAGAGTTAGAGAAATGTTGGTGGGGTTTGTTTTTGTGATAGTAGTCATGATTGTGCAGAGGGAAGGAAAGAATAAAAATCCAAAGACTTGTATGTAAATGAAACAAGTGCAAAAAGTCTAACAGTCTAAACATAGCTATAATCAGAGTAGTACTGGACTGCATTTAGTTTTGTTCTAGTGTTTAGTATCTTGCATGTTATATGGGAATTCCTTTTTTATTAGGTCAGAGCCAGGTCTGTGCTATGTCCAATGTTGTTTTGCCCCTCCTGGGAAGTGGTTTGGAAGGAAAGGTTGGCAGGAACTTATAATAAGAAAAGTCAGTTATCTTTTGGATTACCTGGAAATTGTGATTTTTAAAAATCACATTCTGGGTACTTGTAGCCATAATATCTTCTGTGGTCTTAAGATTTCGCCATGTTCTTACAATACCATCCCACTCCACTGTCTGTCTTTGGAAAGAACGTGGATTTTGGAGAAAAGCATCCTATTTCTACGAAGCTGATCACTGCCAATAGAGCTCTTGTTAAGTCCTTATTTAGATACAAGCATACCGAAGTGAGTTGAGATAAGAGTTCAGAGTGTCACAAATTTCGATTTCCACCTTACAGCCTTGTGTGACTAATTCTGAAATGGAGTCGTTTGAACTGAGTCAGCAATTTATTATATTGAAATTGCTCAGGCTATCTCGGTTTGGTTTCTATGGAGCATTAATTTGCTCTGCAGATGTGGAGCCAAACCAATTGGTTATGTGAACCTTCAACAGAAGGTGACTAAGTATGGACCAGATCCGTCTGAGAAAGCATACTTTGAAACAGCAAATGACAAGGAAGTTTCTGTGAGATTCAACATGTGTTGGAAGCATAGGAGAGATTAAAATAGCATCAACAAACTAGCAGCCTCTGTAGCCAAAGTGCTCAGGGCAGGAGTGAGCAGGGGGCGAACTGCAGTTCTTTGTTTGCGGTGCGGTCTGGATTTTATTACTTGCAAAGTGAAATCACAAGGGGGAATGTCTGTTTCTGATGGACAGATGTGTTGCAACTCATTCTGAAGAAGCTTGTTCATAAATTTTTTTAGTCTGCTAACAGCTTTGAAGATAGGATTTTAACTCTGAGGCTGTGATTCATCTGTCCAGCTCCTTCTTATTGGTCTTGTCCCTCTTTCACAATTGCAGGCTGTTTCAATGCTGGTGCAGTTAATAAAACATTGAGTTTTAAAATTTGCTACTGTGTATGCTAACACTTGCTGGCTACTGAAGCCTATTGCCAATATTTCTGTGGTGCAGCAGCAGCAGGTGCTTATGCTTGGCCCTAAGTTTTGGTAAACAATTAGAAAACAAGGAGTGCATGAAGCACTTATGTTCCTTTTCTGCCTCTTTACTTTTACAGTTTTGTGGCTCAAACTAAGAAACTTGAAGTACTAAGCACAAAATCCTGTGGTGGTAGCAAGAAAACTGTCTTTTTTTCCTGTGTTTTGAGAATTTAAAACTATCAAATACACTGGAATGTAATATGGAAGTATAGACACTTCCACCTTTTGATCCCCTAGCAAAAGAGGTCTTAGAACTGGACACCAAAGACACAATTTCACTCAGCTGTCCATTGAAAGTGCTGAGGTCTCTATTTGGATCATAGCCATCTTGTGGAAATATTATTTTAGATTGTAGTCATAGAGTCTCAAGGAGAAGAAGTTACAAAGCTACTTGAAACTCTTCAGAAGAAATTGGTGAGGTTCTTATCACTATCTCTAGATACTAAGCATTGAAACATTAGAATTTTGGTTGGAAAGTTTATCTTGGCACTTGGGCTGTTTCTTAGTTAAAGTGAAGAAAACATGGGAGTGGCAACTGAGGATGGGCAAAGGAGCTGGTTCTCCAGTGCTTCCAGACTGCTGCTTGTGTGGACTTCGTCCTCCTTCTACTTGCATCCTGTTGCCTGATAGTTGGACAGAAGGTTCTTATTCTGAAAATGAATATGGCTGCTCTATTAGATACCTCTCCAGAGAGCTATTTGGGTCCTGTCTCTGTGAAAAGAGGGTCTTGTGTAGCCTTGGTTGTCTCTGTAGTGGGGAAGGGTAATTCTTGACTGACCTTTCTAGCAAGAGTAAGTCCATCTACTTGTTAAATTAGTAACTAGTGGATTTGAGACTAAAACCAGGACTGAGTGTCTGTTACTTTTACGATACTATCTTTAGCTTAATTAAAATTGTTTTACTGGAACACTGTTTGGGGATGTGTGGTAGGGTAAGGAATTGAATTTAAACAGAAATTTAGAATGTCTCAAATCTACTTACCCAATCTTATCCTCACAGAAATGTAGTTATTGCTACTGAAGCAAAGCATGCAGTACCAGAACACTTGTGCAGCTTTTCTGACAAACCATTTTCATTTGAATTCTAACTTCCATGGCTTCTTGTGCCTGCAGACTTGCTGAACACAAGAGTGTGTTTCAGACAGAGGCATGGTGCTAAAAGTGTTTTCAGGTAACTTTTTGGCTAAGGAAACTTTTTTCAATGTTAAATGTGAAAATTATTAATAATTTGAGTATATGGTGCACAGAACATCAGGTATTTCACTGTATGGAAAGAGTATTTGAGTTTTTTTAACTGCTTTTATGGATGATGCTCTTTAGTTCACAACTAAAATTAATTTTGAACCACAGGTAGAGTTCTTCAGTGTGACCAAGTAGAAGGTAATTTGCAAACAAGGAAGCCTGTTTACAGGTTGTGATTACCCCTTTATGGTAGGTCCTTTGGACCATGACATACTCAGGCAGTATAGTTTGTCTTTAAGAAATTCCTTGAGCGTTCTTGTTCAAACACTTAAAATAAAGTGGCACCAGACCAAGGACAGACAGTATGTGACTAAAGCACAAAGTAATGAGAAACAAACTTTTTGGGTAAGCTGTAACAGTTTGAATAGCTGATTCATAGAATGGGTTGTGGTGAGTATCTGAGGTCATTTAGGTCAGGGTTGGTTTTCTGGCAATGTAGGATATTCCCAGTAGTATTCTTCAGGAAAAAATCCTTAGTTTAATACCTAATAGCCTTGCCAATGGCAGTACTACCATATGTAGCCCCCAGATTCCAAGAAAAAAAATCCTGAATATGAATCTTGAGCTTCCTGTAGCACTTTTCTCTAGCTGTCTGTGTTGAATCATCTTGGAGAGTATTCTGTTGATAATCTTTTGTCTCAGCTGTTGTACAACACTAAATTTTAGTTGTCAAAGCCTTTTCTTGCAGGTCAATCAACACTTAAGAGTATTTTTTCTTATTTTTTTCAACTTCCATATAGTTAGTGCTTTTATGTCCAAGGTGTCCATGTTGTTATTTTCATTTACCACACAGCAAAACATCTGCTGTTTTTATGTATTGTATCCTGTGTTGCTTTAGATAATAGGAGCTGACTGGTCCCTCCATCTACATTTCAATGGCACTGTGTTTTTTCTTATATTTTAACTTATTTAAAAATTACTCAGTGTTGAACTGTAAAGCCAGTTATGCTTCTGGATGCAGAGTATTTTTCATCATGCCAGTATTCTTGTTCATCCTACCCCTTGCCTACTGTTAAATATTTGAGTGCTTTCCTTCCTCTGACTCAGCTTTGCTCCATTTCCTTGCTCTGTGAAGGTTAACGTGCATATTTTTAAATGTACGTATTAGTGGTACATTTGATATTGTCTGAAATATTTCTGATTTTGTGACTAACTTTTTTTATCTATATCTCAATTGGTGTTTGCCATGGAAGATGTACATGGTGCATTGTAAACATAGGTGTCCCTAATGTATATGGTATCATTGTGGAAGTCTACAATGAGTTTCCAGTTATGAGAAGCCTCAGATGAATATGGGCATCCTGGTAGATCAGAGGAAGACTGCATCATTGATAAAGTGAGGCTTAAAAAAATAATAAGGAAGTGCTCTTCCAATGTGTTTTAAGACTTCCATGTCTGTGAAACGCCAGTATGAATACTAGTATTTATGCAAGGTATTCCTGAGACCTCATCTAGAATGTAAATTTTGGTTACCCCATAAAACTCAGTTTTTGGAACCTTTTAGTCTTTCC
>NW_010176039.1:22608-30007 GCF_000695765.1 Mesitornis unicolor
TCCCTTTTTGATTTTTGTCTTATCTTGCAAGAACATGCAGAACACCTAGTGATTATTTGTGGGGTTTATGATGAATCCCTGAAGGATTGTTCAATGGAGAGAGCTATCTCTGAATGAGAGATGTCTGGCATGGAGTTCTCTAGTGATTATTCTAAGGATTTTCTGTTGGCTGCCAGTACTTGGCCTACACTTCGTATGCCATCCTGTCATAACTGATGGTAATCCACAGTTTTGTAAATTAAATGAAGTATTTTTTTGAATGTGTTTACAGAAAAAGAAACAAAGCTGGGAAGAGTAACTTCTTTAGTGTAATCAGGCTGCATATGCAATATATGCACTGCTGTTGTATGTAAACTTGAAGCTAATATGTACTGTAGGCTGATGTGAGTTGTTTTTACAACTGGAGAAGCTGCGTTGCAGAGACTGCTGCCTAAATACTTGTGCAGACAACTTAAGTTTATTGCCCCTAGGCTTATGCTGGAGTTTTTGCAAGGGAACTAGTCAGAGGCACAGGAACAGTACTAGTTCTTTTGTACCCCCTGCTTTGATCATTATTAGTAAATCTTTGGAGTAGTTTTGTCCCTTCTGCATGGTTTCCAACTAGAATATTGATGCAACTTTTTAGCATATTGAAAAGTGGATATGGCTAACTCTTCCCCTTTGCCAGCAGCTTTGTGAAGCGTATAGGCTGAGAAATGATAGTATGTATTTGATTCTCTAAATGGATTTGCCTTTATCAGAATTGTTTAAGGGTTAACCCTAATGTTCTAGACATGCCTCTTCATAAAAGGACTCCTGCTGTCATACAGAAATATGTGAAACAAAAAGAGCTACAGTTGCTTGTTTGATGTAATGAGTTAATAAATCTGTAAGGTAACCAGAATGGCTTGTGAAGGAGGATTTTTTCCTGCAGTATTGTGACCCCTTGAATGGAGAATTGGATTTTCTTAGTAAAATTAAACTGAGATTATTTCCTCTCCCTAACAAAGCAACCAATTCTGTGCAAAATGAGAATTGGCATGAGCCTCAAAACTTTTAATGAGGCATCTGAGCCAAGTGACAAGATGGCCCAACTGGTTAATAGCTCATGAAGAATTCAGTTCAGCTAACACTTCAATTCTGTAATAAGCCATATGTAACAAACATAAGCCTTATTGTAAGCTGGTATCAGATAGCAAACTTATCCATTTGTCTTCCATGGATCAAATAGCAATTTTAAAGTGAAAGTAAATAGTTGGGCGCTCTGTTCTAACACTAATTATTTTTGTATAAGCCAGCATTTTTATTACTCTTCCTTATGTTCAGCTTCTCATGGTGATTAAATTGAATGAAACTTTTAGCCATCTTTTTTTTTTTTCCAGACTTCTGTGTAAGGA
Source organism: Mesitornis unicolor (assembly GCF_000695765.1). NCBI lineage: Eukaryota > Metazoa > Chordata > Aves > Mesitornithiformes > Mesitornithidae > Mesitornis > Mesitornis unicolor. Next base: position 23,985 of record NW_010176039.1, read on the forward strand.
AAAACAAATGCTGCTGAGAGCAACCCTAGAATAGAAATGACTGAAGCCCAAACAGTTGCTTGCCATTCTTAGACCAGATTCCTGAGGACCTGAGGGATTCCAGAAGAGGTCATGTCTCAGCTATAGGTTTCATATGTGCTGTTTAAAAGTTTTCTCTTACTGGTTGTGTGGAGAGCAGAGGAAAATAAATAATTGATTTAATAAAGTATCAGTAGAGTTCTTAATTTACTCTGAAGCTGTTTTGTAGTTTTTGTGGCTCTATACTGAAGAGTGCAAGTTTCCAAAAGGAAACTGGGGGATTAGGTAATGCACTGATTATGATTAGTCTTAGTCATTGTTTTGTGCAGAGGTGAAATTTGGTTCAGTTTGGCCTGCTTGCTTTGCCTATGAAGGTCTGTGCTGATGTAAGACAGTGGGGAGAGGAGTAGTGTAGACTTGTGTTAATGTGTAGATTTACATACAACACAGCTCTGGAGAACAAGGTAGAACAATCTTGCCATTTGATTTTTTTTTCCTCCCCCGGGAAAAGTGAGGTGCTTTACTTCCAGGTGCGTCATGTTTGTGCTTCTTAAATTTTAAGTGGAAACCTAAAAATCTTCACTGGTTAAACTCTTTGGAAGCCTGTCAGCCCTTGTGGAGTTGTACAGGTTCTCTTCTCTGTCACTATCTTTTTAAGAGGAACTGGAGGCTGCAGCAGTCTCTAAGCAGTGTGCTTGCATCTGCCTGTCTGGTGAGCCCTGGATGTGAGCCTTTCATCTGGTATTGCACGATACTCAAGTGCATTGGTGTAGCAGTGTAGTTGTCTTTGACATTGCTGGAAATAATAATTCCCACACTGCTACTATAACAAAAGAGAAACTGTTACTGGGAGTCATGCTTTAAGATTTCTTACGGCTTTATACAAAGAGGAAACATTCTGATCTCCTGTTCTCCTGCAGAGAAGCAAAACTCTTTTTCTGCTGCTGTGTTCACGGTGCACATTGTATTTGCATGCCTCTTACACTTCTCATCCCCCTTCTGCCACTTGTTCAGTTGTGAGGAAGTGAGGCTGAATGGCTTTGTATCTCACCAAGTCAGTGAGCTCATCTCTGATGCAGTGTTCCTAATTTTTTTTAAGGATCTTTGTTTTTGCATGTTCTAGTTATTCCTTACTGCCTGCTTCCTGTACAGCAATAACAATATTAGCAGTAGACTTTTTATGAATGTTCCCATGAATTATGGGGTCCTGGAAACTTGAGGATTTAGCCAACTTCCTTTATTCTAGCTGAAGACCTGGAAGAACAGTGTAATTGTGACTAGTTACACATCAGCTGTGTTTAACTGTACTGGAACTTGGTGCAAACAAGCACTAACTTCAGTTTAGGTGTCTCTTCTGTTACAAGAAGACTCACTGAAGATGTATCTTCAAGCATAGCTGAAGTCCTTGACATTGCTGCCACCAGGTGTCTTAGATGCTGCTACTACTACTGCTGGCACAGGTGCTACTGCATGTGCAAAAGTGTGAAATAACCACACCAGAGGAATATAATTATTGGTGGTGTTCTCCCCCTTCCCCTATGGTGATGAACCATAGCTTCATCAAAACTGGCAAACAGTTGCAGGATAAAATGGGGAGCAGTGCTAGTATCTTTCAGTCACGTACATAGGCTTTAACTGCAGATACTCCCCATTCAATGTTAAGACAAAGTTCTATTTCTTATTTTCTGAAGCTTACGCAAGTATCGACTCTTTCAGGTTATGTATAATTGACTTTGTCAGAGTAAATCCTGATTGATGAAGGTTTCTGTCTGTTCCCCTTCTGTCTGATCATTAGGAGTTTTATTTCCCTCCTCTTTTCTTCTCACCATCAGTTTACCCAAGTATCAGCTCTGTCAAGATGTGCAGTTTGTTTCTTTAATTCTAGCCTTTGAGCACCAGCAATAAACTTGCATACAGGTGCTGTATCAGTTACCTGAATCAATGGTAAGAGAAAGAACAAGAAGCCATTTTGGTTTTTGGTGTGTTTTTACCAGAGTAACTCCATCTTCTAATAAATTTTGTGCTGTGCTGCTCAAAAGGTAGTTGTGCATTGAAATGTCAGAAATTAAAAGACAGAAGAGAGTGTACAGGTAGATGCTTTTTACCAGGAAGTTATACCACTAATGTGAATAATCCTCCAACCTTTCACTTGAGTTAACTACTTGTACTTTTCTGACACTTAAAGCATTTTGAATACCTTGTATAAGAGGAAGCTTACAAACAAAAGTTTACCCTTACTCAGGAACGTTACAGGGTGGAAGAGGTAACTGGCTTAAGCCTACTTTTTCCTTTATGGTACATACGTATATTATATTTCAGTGCTATCTTTCTCAAGGTTATTTGCATACTCAACACTGTTGGTAGCTTATATAAAACTGATTCTTTTTGTGGAGACTTGTCAAGCAGCAGTGTGAAATTGTGCTTTCAGTAAGTGTTAACTTGGCACTGCTTTTTATTCTGCTACTCATCCTCAGGAACTTCTGTCTTCCATCTTCAAACTAAGATGAAGAGGAAAGGGACTGGAAAGTACCGGTCACCAGCACACAGAATGCAGAAATAATGAGATCCTCAAATTTGCTTACTATTTTTCCTGTATGGATATGACTACCTGCTTTTCTTCTATTGCAAGTCATTGTTTTGGGACTGCAGCCTAATGCCAAGAGAAGGGGGTGTGTGTTATATTCTTGCCTTCCTCCAAACTATGTGACTTTGTGCAGCTGCAGAGATAGTTCTTGATTTCCGAATTCCTTAGGTGTGGATAAGGAAGTAACACTGAAATAGCAAGCAAGCAAACCCTGTCTTCCTGAATACTCTCTAGAAGTCTTTGCAGAGGTGTTTCTGGGGATGTATGATCTGGGAGGGACAGTTATGGAGCTTCAAGGTTGGGAGATACCCTTCTGAAAGACTAAGAGGATTTTGGACATTGCAGCTTCATGGGCTTTATGGCATGGCAGCCTGACTCTTCTGGTTTTGCCTTTAGCAAGTAGCTTATTGGTTTGGTCTCTTTCCCTCATCCTCTCACCTCCCTTTTATTTTTTAATATTTTTTTAGCTTATCTTCTGGCTAATGCATGTATTTTGGGGGAGAAATAATACTTGATTTATCTAAAGAACAAACAGTGTGTAGTAAGGCAGTCTGTTTTAATAGATGACTCAATATATATGTGTGGAATGCAGCCTGGGAGCATTGACATCTATGTTCTGGCAACTCTTGATCCTAGTGACTTCTCATTTACTACTTTGGGGTATCCTGATCTGACACTCAGTGTCCTCAGCAGCCGCAGTTTTAAATTATTGCTTTTCTGAACTCTTTTTATTAAGCAGCTGGCAGTCTTGGCAGCTCTTGATCTTCCCCAGTGTGCTGAGAGCCCCCAGATTATTATCAAATGCCAGTTTCAGAAACAAGCCTTACAGTCCTGCATAAAGACTTGCCCATGAAAGGTTGGACTATTGGAAGGTAGGAGACCTGTAGCAAGAAGCATGCATTAAGCAGGAGCTGTCTGAAGACTGAATGCCTTCCATTAGGTGTGCAGACCTGATTCCTAGCTCTACAAACACTGTATTATCCAATTAAGCTCTCAGACAGAGTGCTTGAATGCTCTGAGCATTTGAGAAACACACTGTTAAATGAAAAAACCCTTGCATGTGTACTTTTGGAATGGTGGCTGTTCAGCTCTGTTTCATCAGTTCCTCATGTTCAGTGGTTTGTAGAAAGGTGTATTAGTGGAAAGATCTGTGGAGATCCTTAATCTGCTGTAGAAGGAAGCGTTTTGAACACACTAAAAATCCTTTTTCTACTTAGTCTTTAACTCTAAGAAATCTGAAGTGGTTTATGTGTTGATATAGAAAAATAGATGCAGTTCTTATGCACTTAGACTTTCATTTCTGGGTACTAACTGTGTGATGCTGGATGTGTGAGCTTAAGCTCAGTGGATTCTCTGTTGATATTTGGTTAATCTAGCTCAATGGTCACAGTGCTCATTTTTTCTCTTAGCTGCTAAATTTTTTCAGGATGAGAACACTGCAGCCCACAAAACTTCAGTTCCATTAACAGCGCTGAATATCAGAGCTCTGTCTTGCTAGCTTCTCCTCTGATGACCCCTCATTAACCTTGCCTAAAAGGCTTGCAAAGCCTTTCTCACATGCCACAGAAATGCGCACAGAAGAACATTTGTCTCTTCTGTACACTACTTCTTCCTCTGAATAATGGGCTGGGAGCAGTAGTGTCTTCCCCTCAAACTTTCAGACGTTTGGAAAGCTTGATAAAATGCTGCTTGGTGTAACATCAGCATAGATAGAATATTTACCTTGGTTGTTATTCAGACTGTCTATAGTTCAACAGCACTTTGAAGTCTGTCGTGGCTGTATACTTTCAAAAGATCACACCACTTCAAGATAGTTCATTGCTACTAGTTTTTCTAGTGTGCTTTCTAGTGCATCTCTTTGAATAAAAGCTACATAGTATTGCAGTAGTGTAGCTTTAAAAAGACAAAGCAACAACCCACTAACTGTCCATGCGATACAGCTATGTAGAATTTCTGGATCTAGGAGTAGGATATGCAGAAAGCTAGTAAAACCTGTCTGTAGTAACTCAAGTGTCCAGTCTTTGTTTCCTCTTTATTGATTATCATCCTAATATTGTGAAAGATGGAACACCTCTATAAGTTGTGTAGTCGCTCACTGGGCTTTTTTTTTTTTAAACAGCCAACCTCAAAAAACCCAAAACCCAACCAGTTTAAAGTTGGCCTTTATCACCCGTGAGTCTATTGCAGAAGATAGAGACCATGCAAGGATTTCTGGGTTGAGTTTGTTCTGTTGTGCATGAAGGTTTCCTGGCACTTTGGCTATGTTAATTGACTTGATATTAAGAAACAGAACATCACCTTTTGAGGATGTATAGCATGAGTTAGCAGATCTAGTTCCTCCCTTATGGAGTATTTCTCTTGTTATCCACTTGCTTGGTATCTTGTAGCATGTGTTTAAGAGTGAAGTGCAGTGTGTCTCTTCTGCATAACTGTGTGTCCATTTAATGCTAGCTGAATTATCCTAGAGTTCAGCTCAGGCTGTTTGGTATCAGTTTGTAAAAGTGAATAGTGGAGGTGAGACCCTTGGTGCTTGAACTTGATCCAAATGAAGAACAGACTTGAATGGCCTGAGCCTTGCTAAGGTGGCTGTCCTGCTGCTTCAGGTGTCTGAGCTGGGCTCTGCAGCTGCTTGTGGTATCGTGATGTGCTTTGCAGATGTGTGATTTCTAGTCATGATGTTAATAGGGCAGAACTCAAGAGTGACTAGAAAGTTAGAAAGGAAAGTATATGAGAAATTACTCAGACTCAACAGGTATGCATATTAATTTAGGTGCCAGAAATGTATTTTGTTTCCTCATTAAGGATGTTGAATAGATATTAAGCCTTCGCTGTTGGAAATTGCCAAAGGAATATAGGCATTTTTTGCTGATGAGCTTTCTTTTTGTGGCTTGGTACAACAGCTAATCTTGGGTGTGGAGGGTTGTTTTGGTTTTAGGTTGGGGTTGTAGATTTTTATTTATATAAGGCACCTCTGTACAGGGATAGAAAGAGGGTAGTAACAGTTCTGTGTGTAAATCATGCTCCTGTAAATGAAGTACATTAAAAAAAAGCCTATATCTGGTTTATCATGAATGACCAAGATCTGTGTCTTCCCGTGAATAATGTAAACACCTTTGATAGCTCTTTCCTGACCAAAAGAAATTGGAGGGGAAGTACATGGATAAATGGCAATGGCCAAGAAAAGCTTATTGAATTGCTCGGAGCTGAACAATTGTTTCACTTGCTGCTGTCTCTGTTCCAGCCCCTGGCACCGCAGGCCTGCAGTCACGTGCTGGGAAGCCTTGCTGTTTGTCCTGGCTTGTCAAAACCATTTAATGTAGGTGGAAAGGAATGAATGAAATGAACGGAGTGGGCTTGATGCATCTGTTTCAGTTTGTGCGAAGGGCAGCCCAGTGATTGGGATGTGACACTTAAGTCCTTC
>NW_010176039.1:30025-61519 GCF_000695765.1 Mesitornis unicolor
TTCAGCAAGAACAATGCTGGCTGGTTTATGGGATAGTTAAATCCATTTTAGGAAGCAAGCTCTCCTACAGTTTGACAGCTTTGTATATTTTTAAATATTTGGGCTATATCTGCTCAGCATGTGCTAACCGAGATACAAGAATGTGATTTGCTCACTTCCAGACTTAGGACTTTGTCTTGTCTGCCTGAGGCTGCTTCATTATGGTAAAAAAAAGACTGGGGAAGGAGAGAAGGTGTCCATTTTTTAATTTTACCAGTAGGAATTCCAAAACAAATTGGTCTTTGAAGGATAGGATATCAAGCTGTATATTATTAACTGTTCTTAAAATGATGATAAAATTGTTCAAGTTTCCAGGCTTACGGAAAAGCATCTTATGTGTTTTTCTATTTTGTTTCGTTTCTGGCCATTTGAAAAGAAAAATTAAAAAAAACATTAAATTAATTAAACTAATCTTATATTTTGTGTATATATGAATGTTGAGAAACTTCTGGTTTTGCTCCCGGATGAAAACAGCAAAATACATGCTGAAATGATCCACTTATGTATCTTTTTAGACCATGAGTTACAGGAAAAAGGCTGCAGGGGATAGATCTGCTTATTTGGTTCACTCTTGAGATAATTTAATCAAATGGAGTGATTATTTTGCATGATATGCCACAAACTTTTTGCTGCCTCTTTAGAGGTATAGATAGAGATGAGGGTCTTGCATTCCTAAAGGTCATGGTGGGGTCTGAGCATTGCCTCAAACAGCTGCCTTCTTGCGAAGGCACATCTGGGCTTTTGAGTCCCTTGGAGTATAACATTTATGACTGAGAATTGTGAAAGCTGTCCCCTTCCCAAATTCCTGGAAAAATGCTCTTAAATTCTCATTAAGTGACAATATCTTATTTATCTTTGCTACAACTCTGTTGTACAACTTTTATGTTTCATGAAAGAGCATAAAGTTGTCGCATTTGCCCATACTAATAGCTCAAAGGATGCCAAAACGTAGTATCTGGGATGAGCTTTAGTCCATCTCTGTGCAGTCTGGGAAATCTTACTGCCTAATACACTTTAAAGTTCTGGCGTGTGGAATACTCAAATTTTGAAAGTGTACTTCTTATTTTTAAATCACAGTTAGCCTGTAGGCTAACTATTTGCAGGCTGTAGTAGAATGTGATGTGTACAAGTATAACTAGTCATTGTGTGTACAGATTAATTTGGTTAGTATAATTCTCCTTCAGAGCTAATATTTTCCTGACCTTAGCATTAGTGTTCCTTTAAGGAAAGAAATATAAAAAAAACTATTATGGATGAGTATATGGGCTGTGTTTCCAAGGAAATGGGGGTGGCTAAAGGTAGTATGCATCATTAGTCTTATGAAACAAGTGGCCTCTCTGTCTTTTTCGTATGGCTCTGTTTAATGTTCACTCTTGCTGCTGCAGTATGCTGCTGAAGGGTAGGATGTTTCCGTGGTTGCAAAAACATTGCTGTCTTCCCTGAGTGAAATTTGTTGGCCTGTGTTTGTGTCCATACTTGTCCCAGCTCATTAGGGCACTGTGACTTTCAAAGAAATGTTGAATTAGGATATTGTCACCGCCTTGGTGGGTTTTTTAATGCCAGCACTGAGGTGTTGAGCATCCGTTTTAAACGTCACAGATTTGCAGGAACATGATGCTACCACTTACGTGACCAGAAAGAGAAATGAGTCAAACTATGGATGCCCGTTCATGGATAAGAGCGATTGGATCCAACACTTGTTGGATTCTATTTGAGGCTAGTAGTGGTAGGGAAAACTGAATTAAGGCCCTTTAGGGGAATTAGGTTTTCATAGGTTAAGATGAGAATTTGTCTAAAACTCATTAGTGTTTAGTGATAGGTGGCTTGTTAGTATGCACTAAAGAAAGGAAATTTAATCCAAATATATATCTCAAGATCTAGGTTCTGAAGAAACAAATGCAGGTGTTCATATTACATAGCTAAATTTATAAGCGTTATAAAAGTAATTGTTGTAGCCTCATTTTTATAACTACCATATGTAACAACTGGAGTTACAGCTATACACTAGTTTTAAAATGTAAATTGTATAGATCAAGTGCAGAGGCTGAGAAGACTGCTTTATTTCACTGTAAGGATGGTTGTTATTGTGATTTTTATTCTGCTTGAAACATTGAGTGTTTCTTAGGAGCGTGTGTCTGTGCTGTTGAGTGATGTACCTATTGCAGCTCACAGCTTTTTTTTGTATCACTGCTGTTTGTAGCAGTCAAGGTTAACTGGTTTTGAACAGAACTTGTGCTGCCCTGTTTACTGTAATGAAAGCTATTAGATGGGTAACATAGCTAAATGAAAGTATTACTTCCATATTAAACCAAACAACACAACAACAACAACAACAAAACAAAACAAACCCAAAAAACCCAACCAAACAAAAACAAAACCAAACCGAACCAAGACAAACCAACACCTAAGCAGACGTGAATACTTCAATGTTTGTGGAGTGTTTCTGCAAACATTGTATCAATCTGTGCAAGTATGCTTGTGAAGGAGTGAAATGAGATGGTGGTGCTAATTTCTGCAGAGTGAAATAGTTGCAGGATTGAGTGCTTTTGATGTCCATAGATGAAATTTGTAGGGTATAAAAATTAAGCATCTTCCTAAGAACTGTAGAAGTACATGTGTGATTGACATTCATAGGTGCTCATAAGATACTGATCCCTTAGGTAATTGAAAACCTGTTTTCAACTTCCGTGTGGAAGGCTTTTAAACTTTTGAAAATTGAAGGTTAGTCTGCAAATGAAATTTGTCTCTGCCCAAAGTACTCTGTGAACCTCTTGGAAAAAGTTAATGATCAAAGTGAATATAGGATGGTTTAGATATTAGCATGACTGAATGGTATTGAGAAAAGACATTACCTGTAAATAAAGGAAAAGGAATTACTGCCTGGAGGACAGTAGGATCTTGTGATCCTGCATGTTTTTACTATTTCCTTTTAATTGAAAGGAAATACGGAATGAAGTGACTTAAAATTATTACTCAAGTTTGACAAAGAGGTCACTGATTATTCCTAAATAATGGTTAGAAACAATTATTCTGCATATCCACTTCGGGTATATCCTGAGATTTTTTTTTTCTTCTAATGCAAACTACATATGGTTCCAGTTTCTGTTAGTCGACCAATCTGATAGTATGGCCAATGCATTGGTGATACAGTGGTAAGCTGACAGCACCGAATGACACAAGGAAGACTTTTTTCTCTTGATGTGCAGCTTATTCTGGTAACAGCTGCTCATAGTCTTGACCGTACCTGATAGCTGGTTGCTGGTAGATAATACAACAGTATTGTTCAGGAATACTTTTCATGTTTTGTCTCTGGCCCAAATATTGCTTTCCGTCTCTAGTGTGAGTTGTTTTTATTTTTCTTGATGCTAGATTATAGGAAACTTGCTTGATCGGGAGGTCATGCTTTTAATCAAAGAAAATACGAGTAATTAGCTCTTTCTTGTACAGTTATAAGTAATATATTATTGCCTATATGGAGGGTTAATCCAATCTGTTACCAGTGGTCTGGATATTATACACATACAAGTAACTAAAGATTATTATGTTCAACCAGAGAGATGCTTTAAATGATCCCATTTTGTCTACTCTTGATCACCTGAGTAGTTGAGGACATTGTCCCCTTCTGCCTCAAGTCAGGCAATGACTGAATTTATTAGAGTAGAAGAGGAGGAAACAGGAAGAGGAGATAATCTACAGACTCACGATTCTTAATTCTGAGAGCAATCAGATTGTAAGGAAAAAAATATGATAAAAAGACTGTAATAGAATGCCTTCTAAATACAGTATTTAAGGGTAACTGCAAACAAAATGGCATCTCAGACTACTGATTTTTATTTGTTCACTGGCTGTACCCAACTATTTTTCAGGTTGCTACTTCTCTGGGTAAGAAGTAAAGCAAAGCTTTCTGATGCACCTTTTCTTTTTCATTAGGATCGGAAGCTGTCCAAGTCAGAGAGACAAAGATTTAAAGAGGAAGCTGGGATGCTGAAAGGGCTTCAGCATCCCAATATTGTCAGATTCTATGATTCCTGGGAGTCTACAGTCAAAGGAAAAAAGTGCATTGTTCTTGTGACAGAACTCATGACATCTGGAACATTGAAAACGTAAGTAAATTAAGGCATGTCAAAACGTATGGGAAACATTAGCACAAAATCAGAGCACTAAAAATGGATCATATTACAGGACAGATAAGAACAGAGCCCTTTTGCTGAGGGTTAAACTTCTGTAAGGACACTCTCATTTAGGGTAAGTCTTACCAGCATTGCAGAGTACAGTGGAACATCCTTTTAGTTAGCAAGCTTGTCAGATTCTTCCTTGTGTTGTCCTGGTAAGCACATGCAGAAAACTTTCAGGTTTTGAGAGCTCAGGAGGACAGTGCTCTATTTTCACTTCTCAGAATTTTTTGTTCTTCTTCCCAGCTGCCTTTCACTTAGCATGAGCTGGTTTGTACTGTTCAAAGCATGAATGAATTCACCTCCTTGGGAAGGCTTTGGGTGTACAGTACAAATAATATGCAAAAAGAAGAAAAAAACCCAAAACCCCACCACCTATTTGTTTAACTGAAACTTCATGAAGTAGTACCTAACAAAAATCTCAAAGTATGCAAATGCCTGCAGTTTCAACCTGAGAAGTGGTTGAGTGAAATTAGGTCTATTTTTAAGCCAGAGTTAAAGTAGATACTAGCAAATCGAGCTGCTGCGAGGGCCCTCTGGTGGTGTGTGAAGCCTATGAGGAAGGAGTTACATTGAAATCACGCCTTTGCCTTGCACCGTAGAAACTTGCAGAGCCGTGAGCTTGTTCATGAGCATCCAGTCACCATTGATCTACTAGGAATAAAACTGCCATCATTTGAAATACAGGGATTGTGGGTTGTTGTCTTAATTCAGTGCCTATTTAAGTCGTAGAGAGGCATTCAAGTCCTAAATATGTAAGCAGACTGCTGTAGGAGCTGGAAACAATTTGCAGTCTATTTCATTAAAATAGCCTGTGAAAGTCTTGTCTTTTTTACGATGCTTATTGATAGCCACAAATGGGCATACTTTAAGAAGGAAAAAATGGCTTTTTGGGAGTCTGGACTGCAATTACAGGGATGTTTGTCTCTTGAAATAGTACTGGAGGGCTAAAGATATTGCAACTTTCTTTTGAGCTGTATGTTCAGGGAAGACTTTTCTGAGGTTGTTTTAAGGTATTTCAGATAAAATAATAGATGTGTTGCCTCCTGCCGCTTTCAGAGCGGTGATAAAGGTTTTACAGCCTCTGTACAGATGCCTTTAAACTTACCTGATTTTATACTAGAATATGCAGTGTTAGATTTAACTTTTTCTCCCTTTCTTAAATATTTTCTCCCCCTGGCAGATTTTAATATTTGTATAGACCTGTTAAGTGGTGGCATAAGCAGAGTGATAAAATATTAATAGACAATTACAGAGTGTTGGTCAGAAGAAATACCTGATTTGCTGGCTATAGAGTTATTTTGTACTCTGAAATATGAAGGTTTTTTATTTTATCTGGAAAGAACTAACAGACTCTTTAATTGAAGATCTCTTAAACTGTAGACTTTCCCCCCCCAGCTATTTTATAGTTTGTGTTATAGTTGTGACTTAGTTTATTCTTGTCCACTTCACTTGAGACTTAACAGGTAAACCATATGGGAAATTTCTGATGTGCCAAATTTAATATCCTTAAGTATTTCTTGTACCTGGCTCATAATCCTAGATTTTACTTCGCGGGTATGTTTGTTTATGATATTGGGCTGAGTATTACTTCCATATCTTTTTTCAGTGTTTACATTACCTGCATTTAATACATAATACATAATAATACTTTTAATACAATATTTCCTTGTTTTGAGATTTGGGGCATACATTGTTGTCACTTCGTGTAAAGAAGTGAACAGAAGAAAAGTGTGGTGATGTCTTTAAGTAATTTTTCTCTTTTTTGTATTTTTATACATTTAAATACATATATGTGTATGTTAACGTTAAAATATTTTGGACCCATTCTCTTCAAATGCTATCTGGACAAACTTCTAATTTTGCACAGGGAAAAGTCCCTGAACTTCTGCATACCAATGGAAAAGTTTTAGAACTCAATTGTTGTAGAGAATTAAACCGCTTTCTGATGGTGTATGCTATCATGGAATTAAAATATTGAAAAAAAATATTGTCATTGTTTATTTTAAGTCTTGCTTATACTATTAAGAGAGCAATTTTTAATCTGACACAGGTCTCAGCCACTAGTTTTATCTAAGGCTGTTATGGTGTGTGTTTCTGGTCCACTTTAAATGACTGTCAGCAGTCTGGTAGGACACAGACCTTCATAACTACCACTGCTGTCTTAGTAGGGTTTCCTGTAGCCCCTCTAGATGAGATGCTGTAGGTCAGCAGCCTTTCTGCTTAAAAAACTCCACCAACTCAAACAAACAAATGAAAAACCCCAAAACCCCCAAAACAAACTAAACCAAAACCAAACTAATCCCCAGACAAAAAACCCTTGAGCCAGAAAGCCAAACTCAAGTACCTGCTTCGCTCTGTTCATTGAAGCTAACTATTCAGAAAGCCTCGTGTTCTCATCTTTGCTTGTATTCTGTGCAAAGATCAAATATCTGTCTTTTTAGAAATTGCCTTCTACCCTGTCAAATAGCTAAGAATGACATTAAGCAGGAGCAAGCTCAGTGGAGGGCCACCGAGATGGTCAGGTGCCTGCTCTGTGAGGAAGGACTGAGGGGACTTGGTCATCCTGAAGAAGAGTATCCTGTGGGGAACACCTAACAGCAGCCTTCCAGGGCATATGAGGAAGTTGGTCAAGCTCTCCTCAGTGGTTCGTGGTGGGGGATTAGAGAAAACAGGCATAAATTGAAACAAGAGACATTCAGACTGAGATAAGAAGCTATTTCAGTGGTGTGATAGGCAGACAGTGGAACAAATTGCCCCAAGATGTTTTGCAGGCTCCATCCTTGGAGATACTAGAAACCTGGCTGGTTACAGCCCAGAGTAACCATGTGTGACTTCATGACTGACTCTACCTTGGGTAGAAACTTAGATAAGAAATCTCCAAAGGTATCTTCTAGCCTGAGTTATCCTATGATACCAGGAAAACTGAAAACATACTGGCTATTAGGGTTGTCAGTGTATTTTTATGTATTTGTATACACTTCCATTTTAAAATGGTTTCTGCCCTAAGTGACGTGTAGCTTAGTTCATGACAGTGTTATGGAAAAATGACAGCCACACTGCAGGGTGCTGGGTGCTGGTTGGACCCAGGTCCTTTAACAGTGAGAAGCTGGCAGCAGACTGGTATATTTGAAACCAAGAATGTAATTAGGGATTCCAGATGCTGAACTGAAGTGCCCCCACCATGTGATCTTTGGAACTGGCTCAAGAGAGATGAATGAGGGTTGTGTCAATAGCAAGAATTCAAGTGGTAGCTGATGTGATCCAGAACCTCCTTCAGTTTGTCTCCTTCCTTGGCTTGGCCTTTTCCCTGCCTGCTTTTGCATTCTGTTTTGAGACTTGAATTTCCTTCTGGAACTGAGTCCTGATTGCATTTACAGATCTGTTTTCACAGCAGGATTCTTGCTAGCCACTTGATTTTTTCAGATATTCTTTAGAAATGGAGAAATTAATAAAGTAGAAGGGATTAATATGTTGGCACTGATTCAAGTGCTTTCATCAAGAATTCTTCTCCTGAATAATTGAATATGCAGAAGAAACTGAATGTTACTGTGGAATAATTGAACATAACTTGGTTTATTTTAGGATTGTAGTTGCTGAACTCCATGCTGGTCACGGAATTTACTACCAGTCTTGGAGTAGTGGGAAATTAGTCTTTATCTGAGGCTTGGAGTAATAGTGGCTAAATAAGAATGTAGTGCTCGCTCTACACAACATGGTATTTCCTTTCTCTAAATGCATTTCAGCCCGTACTTTTTCAAAAGGAGGAAAACAACAACTCTTGACTTCAAATTCTTTCACCCAAAGAGAGGCTGTGAAAATACACTGCTGGAAAGCACTTGAATACTGTCCTATGTTAATCACCTTGTGATATCTCTGATCTGTTGGAGCTAAGGAGTAGAATAAGATCATAGTCTTCAATCACAAGCATTGGAATAAGTTTTTGTATGAAATTTGACTCCTCTGACATGAGATTTGAAAATAATGGCCATGTTAGAACAATCAAAGTTTGGTCACATGCTACATGCAAAGAGATACTGACTTTTCATATGAACTCTTCCATGTCAGTTATTTGACAGAGCCTTTTAAAAGATTTCCCTGCGTCGTCCATATCTGTCCACAGTTTTGAAGTAGAGAGCACTACCAGTGAGATTCAGGTGATCAAACCCTGCCATGCACTAGGGAAGAGATCTTTACAAATTTCTAATTTGCTTGTCAACTCAACAAGTAAATTTGAAGTAGATTTAAAGTGTAACCTGGAAACCTTGACCAGAGTGCTTGGACTAATATTGATAACTAAGGTGTAATGACTTCAGAGCTCTTGTAATAGCTCTGTACTTAGCTGGTTGTTAGCATTTTGGCTCTAGTGCCCCACCTTCCCCCTAGGTTATATTCAGTCAAGGAAAAGGTTCTAACTATTTGAGGAATTTTAGGATAAAAGGTAACTAAAAAACCCTCTTAAATGAATAGATACGGAATTGTAATACATAAGCCTTTGACTCTTTGTCAAGAAAACAGTGCCTTGAAAGCCATATGTCTACTTACCATAGGTTGACTATATGCAAATGAATTCTTAGCTATAGATCAATCATTTCGCATATATCTTTCAGCACTTTAGTCCCCTGACTAGACAAAAAGGGATCAGTTTTAGGAGGAGGAATCATCTTTAGCTCCTCTGAAATCTTGAAATGGCCAGGTAGATCTTAAAGTAGAATATGCAGTTGAAATTTGTGTCTTTTTACTGCTTTTTTTACTTCAGAACAGCAACGTATATAGTATAATCTACTACTTGTTAGCAGAACCTGTTTAACCTACTGTTACTTTTTTCATTAGGTATTTGAAAAGATTTAAAGTGATGAAAATTAAAGTGTTACGAAGCTGGTGCCGTCAGATATTGAAAGGCTTACAGTTTCTACACACGCGCACTCCTCCCATTATTCATAGAGACTTGAAATGTGACAACATCTTCATTACTGGCCCCACTGGATCAGTCAAGATTGGAGACCTCGGTCTGGCAACACTGAAACGAGCTTCTTTTGCCAAAAGTGTGATAGGTAAGCGTCTCCTGTTTTGGAGGCTGGTGAGCCAGTCTACCTATTTGGAAACTTGAGTTGTTTATTTCGAGTTTTCCTTAAAAACATGGTTTCAAAGGTACATGGTCAAATCCTGAAAACATGTAGGCTTTGTTTCTTGGCTGTTCAGGACATTCTGTGTTCCTGATGAGATTACATGTTGCAATTTTGGTTGTACTTTTGATATTTGTATATTAGCATAAGATGTTTAAGAATACAGATTCATTGCCCTGCCCAACAGTTTAGTGCAACATTGTTGATAAAACCACTCTTGACTACATATAAATCTGAGTTTAATGTGATGCTCCTTCAAGAAATTTGCAAATGCATTTTGGTCACCAAACAACATTTATCATACTTAGTGTAGCATTAATTTGTACAGCCAATTTTTTTATTATCACCAAGAGGTTAATATTAAGTATCTTACACTTTGTGAGTAATTGGAGACTAAGGTATATCAAAGAAACTTAATATATCTATTATATCACAGTCAGATTGTGGTATAATGCCTTACTCAGGGAGTCTATAGGATGTGAATTTTTGTAAGTTTATAGGATGCATTGGAGAGATATTGCTTTATACTTTCTCTGTTCTTTTGTATCTGCTAATAACCTGTTTCAGAAATTGATTTGATGGAACTAGTATAGTCTTTCCTGTGAATTCTTGAAAGAATTGGTTTTATCAGCTTTGTTTTTATAGTTGGGTGAATAGACTGCAGGGAATAAAGTTGCTTTCACTCAGTTTTTAATTGCTAAAATGCATTACTACTCAACAGTCCTATACTAGATTCCTAGAAGGGATCAGTGGTGTATACCTGTAAATTGTCTTGCAAGCTGTTGCTGAAATATTTCCTGCTTCTTAACCAGGACAAAGTACTAATGGGAAAGAAAAGTATACAGTGTCAAAAAAAGAAATTCTTAAGCATACTCATCCTCAAATGTGTCATTGCAGAATTACCACTTCATATCTAGCCATCTGTTAATGGTTAGCCTTTGGATAAATGACTGCAATTGCATTCC
Organism: Mesitornis unicolor; assembly: GCF_000695765.1. Classification (NCBI taxonomy): domain Eukaryota; kingdom Metazoa; phylum Chordata; class Aves; order Mesitornithiformes; family Mesitornithidae; genus Mesitornis; species Mesitornis unicolor. The sequence continues at coordinate 40,328 of NW_010176039.1, forward strand.
CTTATTTTGGTTTAATGTAGTGAAAACAAGCAATGTGGCTATAAAATGATCTGCAAACTCTAGAATCTGGTGTCTGCAGGAAATAATTCCGTGCTTAAATTTACAAAAAGCAAACTTGCATCTATGGCTTCATCTGATCATACAATGCAGTCCCTTTGCCTACAGAGGGGGTGCTGTGATGCTTCACTGCGCAATAATTTTCTGCACACTATTTAAATGGGACTTGTTGAATCTCACGCTCTATGCCTGTAACTCAATCTCTCTGTATTTCTGAGTATTTTTGACTGTAGGATGTCCCTCACTAATGCCTGTATCTGCAGTAGGCCTATAAAAATACTGCAGGTGAGAAGGTAAGTATATGAAGAAAAGGGCTCTGGTGAGTGGCCTTTGCAGAAAATTACTTCTTCTCCTTTTCCATGAAGACTTACACTTGTAAACAGAGTTTTTCATTGCAAGGCCTTTCTCAAACCATTCTACTTCAAAAAGTATATGGGGAGCACCAGGTCAGAGACTAGCTGTGGGCTCTTACCAGTACTACTTCTTTTGCAGCAGAGGGCAGTCAGGTAATCTTTGAAACAAGGTTTAATGTGCCTCCTTTCTTACAGGGAGAAAAGGTAAGTGTCCTAACTCTCTGTAGTATTTGGTCTGCAGCCTATGGCTAGTCACAATTTTCCCCTCTTACTCCTTCCCCTACATTTGACTCCAGCCTGATCCAGTCTGTTTTGATACTTATGTTAACTAACACACAGAAAACAGGAATTGCATTGGTCCTTTCATGCCATTCTTATTCCATAAAGGCCTTGCAATGGAAGACTCGCCAAGTACATTGATGTGACAGAATTACTAAGGGTTTCCTTCCTCTTGTTTTTGCCTCCACTTTCTCTTGTCTCACAGGTCTGCCCATCCGCTCCCTCCTGCGGTGAGTAACGCCAGCAGCCTCTGCTCGCTTTGAGACATTTAGAGTCTGAATCGTTCTTTTAATTTAAGGTACCCCAGAGTTCATGGCCCCCGAGATGTATGAGGAGAAGTACGATGAATCCGTTGATGTATATGCTTTTGGGATGTGTATGCTAGAGATGGCCACGTCCGAGTATCCTTATTCCGAGTGCCAAAATGCTGCGCAGATCTACCGTCGAGTGACCAGTGTAAGTCCCTCCCCACTAGTGGTTCTAAAGCTACTACTGTAACTAGCAGCAAAGGAGCACAACTGGGTTGTATGGTACTCTGCAAGCGTGTGTGGAGAAAGAGAGGCTTATAAAAGGTTTTTGGGGCATGGGTAGGAAAACCATCAGGAAGAAACCTGTAAAATACGTGAATGGAAATAAAATTTTGCATGTGTTCATACTCTTCCTTCATTATGTAAGAAGGTATTGCATAGGGTTTAAAACAAACAAAAACCCCCCAACCAACCAAACAACAAAACACATTAGAATCATTGATTATTTTCTAAGCCACTGGGGGGATGGTGGCAGTATTTCAGTCTTGAAGGTTAGCCAGTAACTTTGTTCTCTGAAATAAAGCTGGATCACAGATTCAGAGCATTTGGGCTTAGCTACCTGCCAAGACCAATCATGAATTGTTACCTAGAGTGATGGTAAGTTAATAGTTTACTGAATTTCAAATGGCCCTTAACTGCTGTGTGTCAGGTGCAGTACTTATAATTATGCAGTGGAAGCACTTGATAAATAGCAGGAAGGTATTCCACCCTGAAAAGTGCTGGTAAATGTAGTAGTAGTGGTGATGGTGGGGGCACTGCGAGTGAGACCAAATAAGACTGACAAGACAAGCGATTTGAGAGAGGTTTGAGATTTGAGATGAGATTTGAGTTTGCCCATCTGTCTGAATGTAGAAAGCAGAACTGTGGTGCTAGAAATGTTCAGAATGATTGTGGCTAGATTTACTTTGTGACATCTAAAACAGTGTTGTGAAGAATATGAGTGCAGTAAAACAAACTACACGTGTTCAACCTTCTGATCTAGGCATTCAGAAAGAATAGTGAGGTGGCCCCTTGGGGAAGTAAAAACTTGCATTGGATTTCTCAGAATACTTGTGTGGATGTGCAAAGGGAGGAAAAAATCCTTGCCTCTTTCTCCGATCTGTAGACAAATGAATTCTTACTAGGTTTTTTTTGTGTATTATCTTGAAGGAGTTGAGGGTTTAATAAACAACTTGCTTAGCTTTGGGAAAGTAGAATGCTTTCTTATTCCTGATGCCTCACACTATAAAAGGCAGATGCAATTACTGACTTACAGATGTGGAAGGAGGGGTCTTCATGTCAGAAGTAATGACTTCTGAAGGAATGCTTGGTGAAATAAGACTACCCCTTGTTTGAAGGGGAATATGGGAGAGGCACAGGGAGAAGAAGAAAGAAGGGATAAATGGCCATTTTGTTTTTTCAACAGATGTTAAATTTTTATACGTGTACACACATATACAGAGAGGTGGGTTTTTTTGCATGCATGCTGGTGGACTTATCTGTAATTTACTAAATAGAGGAAAAGCAAGGGTAAAGTCCAGCCTGTGCTCTGCTTACAACATAATCTGATCTGCAAGGTATTTGGATCAGTGAAAGAAAACAAAGTATCTTGCCGAAAGAGTCTTAGTGGTACCTTTTGCTGTGCTTACTCATGTGTCTTGGCCAGAGCCAAAGCAGCCTGGTTTGGATGGGCACTTTTTCGCAGGACAGATACCTGATGTAACTGCCCTGCCTATTCCTTACAGTGCTAGGAGCTGGGATGTGGTGAGAATCAGCTTTTGAGACAATCTCAAAAGTTGAAAGTCCCCAGGTCTTAAAGAGCTGTCTTTTCCCTGGTCTGGGAAGTATTTAGGAATTGGAAAGCCTTTCAGGTGCTTGTAGCACACAAACTTGTCTAGAGACTTACCAGGGTTCAACTTACCACTTCTTTATTGTACTTGACACTTCTTTCTCCCCATTGATTTTGGCTGACTGGGGATGAGAAACACTGGTAATTTTTTGGTCTGACCAACATCTACTCTACTGCTGATGGTTCACATCAGTTTGAATGTAGTTGTTGATTTTTTTCCTGCTGTTTCATCTACTGCTTAAGACCATTAAAATGTACTTTGATACAAAATCAAGGAAATCTTGTTTTCTTTCAGAAGGAGCAAGGGACAGGATGGTAAATAAAATTAAATGTACATCTATCTGCTTCTAGGCAGAGAATGAAAGACTGTGTGCTAAGTATATTTGTTTATTTCATTGTAGTTGTAAAGCAGCTTCACAGAATCACAGAATATTGGTTCTTTAAAAACAAAACAAAGCCAACCACAAACAAAACTTTAACTCTCAAGGAAGCCTTTCAATGAAGAAAAGACAGTGTTATCTGGAAATAAAGCACAAACCTGTCTTAACTGATAATGGAGAATTCAGTGTTTCTTCTACAATGTGGAAAGCAGAAGCATGTTATGAAAGTGAAATAAAATACTCTGTATTCTTCTTAACCACAGTGAAAACTCTGTGAATCAATGTGAAAAGAGCCATATAGTTTTCTGCCCTTGTCCTTTGCTCCCTGTTAAAGAAAATAAGATTTTATTTCATTTCTAAGGAGACTTTAGAAGTGGGTGAGGGGTGAACCAGTTGAGAAATTCAGTGTTTTAGAAGGACAGAATGTGAATCATTGATAAGAGTGGAGTCTGAAAACTTCCTGTATAGGTGACTCCAACAGTACTTACCAACATGTTTCTTTTTTAAGTACGTTGGAAGGTGGATGTGGTTTGAAGGAAGATGTTTAGCATTTCTATTTCAGCTCCATAGTTTGCTACTTTCCTAGGCATGTGTAGGAATATTTTGAGGTAGCAGCTGTAGTCTTGCTGAGCCTTAAATGAAAGGATTATTTTACCTAGATGCATACATAGAGACCAGAGGGAAAGACAATAATAGTCGTCTGCTATTGACAGTCATGAAAGATCATGCCATGTGGGAGCTAAAAAACCACTAAACCCCCAGAGGCAATAGGATCAAAATGTGCAGCCACTAGGTGCAGGTGATAGGTATTTATATGAATTGATTTCCCTCACCCCCTTTTGCACTAATTATTAGGCTTAGTAAAAAGCAGAATTGCTCCGTTAGCTTAATTGCTATTGCTTAGGACAGAAGCCTTTAAAAGATGTCTTAATGCCCAGGGTGTCCTCTCAGGACCTGACTTGGTACTACCAGCTTACATTCTTGTCTTTTATTTTGCCTCTGGGTTGAACTCTTTCCTAGGATGGCCCTCAGCTGCATTGCATTCTGTCCTTACACCTTTTACAATAAGGATTGCTTGAGCTGATGCCCAGATACTGCAGCACTGGGTTAGGTAATTTGCCAGGATTGCTCAGAGTACTTGGTTATGTGTTCTACCCCCTCTGTTCAGGGTCTTCCTTCATGGTTGGAGGCAGTTTTCTGATTAAATAATACAGCTAGGTAAGCTAAGAGCTAAATATCAGTTCTAAAGGCTGAAGTTCCTCTTAGAGATGAGGCATTTTTTGGCCCAGGCAGTTATTGTTGCTTCATGTCCTGGGTAACAGCACTGCTGCATGAGTCTGCTGTTCAAAAGATGCTTGTCTGCATTGTCTCACTGGGAAGCTGCTGATTTTTCTTAAAGCAGTGTTGGGGTAAAGTTCCTGATTTTTTCCTGGCCCAAGAAACTGAATTGCAATTAAAATATTTCTTTGGCTCACTTCAGCTAGAAGAATTCTGTCAGTAGAAGAATCTGGCTGTTTTTTTAAGCCTGGCTTAAAAAAACAACTGTCTACAATTTGTAGGGCTCAAGGTGTTGTGCTGAACTCTATTTTACAGTACTGTGAAGGAAGCCGGCAGGAGTTTGACACAGAGTATTGACCTCCGTTTGTATTTGCAGGCTCTAGCATGCTCAGTCCAGACCCTTTCACTAGCAGTGCCTTTAGAATAGAAAATGAGGTCTGCGTGTCTTGTCAGTTGAGCATAAAGGAGCCATATAGTATTGCAATCATAGTATTGCAATTTTGTCTCAAAAAAACCCAATTTTCTTCATTTATGCTATCTGTTTGGAAATGGTTCTGAATAAATTAGTAGTTAAAGAAATTGCAGCTTCTGGGATTTTTACCTTACTGAGTGGAGGAGAAGAGGGAGGGAAAATCTGAGGTTTACGCAGAATATCTCTTCAGCTGGGATTGAATGCATCCAGGAGGGCACTTTACTGCCTACTTGGCCTCAGAAAAAAAATGCCTAAGCCTGCAATTAATTGAAAATAAGCTGCACTATTAAGGTAGTCTTGCCTGCTCCTGTGACTTAAGTGTTTTTTTTCTCTTCTAGCCTCCTGTGCAGACACAACGGTCTGTGTGATACACTACTGGATTAGGGAATGGGTCACTCTCTTTTATTTTTAATTCTGCACCATCAAAGCAATACAGGCAGTACCAAAGAAAATGTAATCAAGATACTTGATTCTGTTACATACACAAAAAAAGGAGCATAATATCTTGGCAAAGTTCAGGAAGGGGTTTCCCTGTCTGACTTAGTTCCTCTCTGGAAACTGGTATTCTTTCTTTGACCTGTTCCATGCATATTTCAATTAAGTAATTTGTCACAGGAGATATTTGAAGTATGGGCTTCATGTGCGTTTAAATGAAAACAGATATTTATGGAACAGCCAATCTTGTGTATGATTTCTTAATTTAGTCTGTTTTGGGAAGCAATGCAGTGAAGATGTAACTGCAGTAGCTTCAGCTGCTTTCTCTCAACCTCTGCTGAGACTGATGTAACCCATGCAGTTGCTTCAAAAGCTACATTGGAGTTTTGTTGCTCTCACTGCACTCACCACTCAGATGTAGTGTAGACCTCAATTGCTTTTACACCGTATTTCCTTCAAGCTTTCTTTTAGCAGCACAGAGATTAGTTTTGTAAGTGTGTAGAGGTCCTGATTACTCAATTGCTAATACTTGCATGTCCCGAGTCTTAAATTTTCTAGGTGGTTGACTAGTTGCAGAACTAGTAAAAAGACAGTTAATGGGTTTATTATGCAGATTTATCTCATTCTTGCATATCTACCACTAACATAAGAATTCAAACTTGTTGAGCACAAAAAGGTTAATAAGACCATCCTCAGTTTCAAATGTACCAATCTGTTACCTTGAGTATGAGCAGAAAATTCCCTTTTCTCTTTTGCCCCCTCCCATTATACAAACTTACCTTTTAAGTTGCTCTGGTGGACTTGTGCTCTGCACTTAATTTTTTCCATGCTTACTTTGACAAAGCGAGGGTTTGCACTTGCCTTTGCTTTCACCAGAAGTCCAGTCTCTTCTCTGTAAATAAATGTCTGCCTTCTGAGCTGGCTTTAAGATGAGAAGGAAAAAAAAAGTATTTTTCATGTTGACTTGGGGGGGTGGGAGGTGGAAAAGTTGTTCTATACTAAAATGTTCCACAGAGTGGGCACAACAATTTTATTCTCGGTTCTACAGACCTTAAAAAAAAGGCCTGAGGGAACAAGGTACATAATGAGTAACCTGACCAGGTATTGTCTAACTGGTTTCAAAATCCTTAAGTTTCTTCTAACTGGTGGGAACTGAAGCTCACTGGTTAGAGTGAAGGTCATTCTCTTTGCTGGAAACCAGGCAGTTACTAAGGGTTGTGATTTGGTCAGCTGGGATGAAATTAATCTCTTCTTTAGTGTCCTAAAAGTTAAGCATCATAATGGTTTAGCCTAGTCAGCTACTTCATTTTCACTAGAGATGCAATGGCAAAGCATCCCACCTCTCTCTTTCTCTTTCTTTCTCTCTCTCTCTTTCTCTCTCTCTCTTCTTCTTCTTCTTCCTGAGGGGCCCTGGGTAACAAATATAAATGCTTAACCTTTAGACTTTATCATTAATTTTACTTGTAGTCCTTGGTGACAGTTGATGAAGTCCAATTTTGCTCTCTAGAAGCAATATGCAATTTTAAATTTTTAAAGTGTATGCAAAGCTCTTTTTTTTTTAATCTTGAGTAACTTGGTTTCTTGGCCTGATTCAGATAGATACAGAGACACCCTTCCTATCAAGCTTTCAAGTAGAAGCAGCAGCATTGGGAAAAAAAAAATAAGGGGAGGAAAGCTGTAAACAAAGCAAGTAGTCTTTTCTTAAAGCAGATACGGAAAGACCATGAACCTTCAACCAAGCACAAGAAACAGATTTGTTGTAAGCAAGGGAAAACTCTTGTAATTGTATTCATTGAAAGAAGAAGCTTCAGGCGCTTAAGTATCAAATGGAAAAAAATTGCATGTCAGATGGAATCCCCCTGCATCACTCTGAATGGACTAAAGAATAACTTCTGCCGCTTTCCTCTCGTAGCTGTTCAACTCAGTTGCAAGCATTTTGCTGGAATATCTTAGGGTGAAGAATCTGCCTGGGTGGAGGTTCAGTCACTGACTCATCAATTCAGAAATATATACCCTTAAAAATGGAACATGGGAATGCAAGGTTTTGAAGCATTAATATCTTGAAGCTTTGCACGTTACATTAGAAGTCTTCTTTAAGAAGTGACAGTGATCTAAGTAAGGGAAAGCAGGCATGAACTTGAACACTGAGATGTAACTATGCTAAATGGTTTACACAGCTCGGGCAGATGATATCTGAAGTTGGAAGGAAAAAGGCTCATTCAACTGAATACCTTTCTAAAAGTAGCTCACTTTTACAAGTTGATCTTAAAGGCATTTGTACTATTCAGCATGAAAAGCTTCTAGATTACAGCTAGAACTGTTTTGTCACTATTGCTGTTGTAATACAAACTTAGTTTGAAGCGAAAGGGGATATTTCTTATTTATATTGTTCACTGCTGAGCCCGGAATGTGTCTCTTAGCAGTTTGGAATTGGACATAGTTTTAAAATGATCAGGACTTAAAAGGGGGAGAAGGAGTGTGAGATTTGGCTGAGTTGTATAAAATCAAGATCTAATATATTTTTTCAATCTGAAATTCCAAAATTTGGTTGTTTTGCTGTTTCCAAATGTGTTTTTAGAAACCTAAATAAGTTCACAGAATACTGAGTAAACAATGCATGTTTAAACATTTTAAAAGTTCATTATCTGTTGGGGATCAGGCCTCTTAAAACTGATGCTAATATTTAGTCTTGTACTGACATCTATTTAGCTCTTACATTAACTGAGGTTAATTTAATTTAACAAGAGATGGGAAGGTGGCTTTTCTTAGGAACGTGGAGGTGGTAAGTATTTTTAAAATGAGTGGCTTTGCAGTGTGATGAGAACTATTAATGAATCACTGAAGCATTACTGTGGGGAGACTGATAGCTCAATGTTATTTGTCACTATAGTGCCACTAGGCAAAAATACTGATGTTCAGAATGCCTGGGCTGCTATTTCTTGTCCTGCCAACTGTTCTGCTATAGCTGCACAGTGGTAGGATGGGATAAGTCCAGGAAAGTTTCAGTCTTGTGGGAGCTCACGGGGGCGTTGAGTAAAAATAAGTTATTTTGACATTATTATGTGATTCATAGGCGAGAACTCCACCAAAAATTTAAGTAAACCCTTTACAGTTACTCCAAGTTACTTGGAGCGGTTTCCAGAGCAGGCCCCTAGTGACATGAGGGTACCTATGCCTATTTGACTGCTTTTCTTTATTCCTGTACTGGAAGAATGAAAGCTACTGAAGTTGAATGTGATTTTGCAGATAGAGATTATTCCCAAAGATATAAAGAAAAACCAAGCTAAAATGTATATGTAAGAAAATCCACTGCTTATTATGCATAATGTTTTCTCACTAAAGGGGGGGAAAAAAGCTGTGGCTTCGCTGTCCAGTGAAGGTATTGAAAGTCTTCCTCACACTGTGAGCCTGTGCCACTGTTTTAAGGTAAACTTCTTCCAGAGAGATTTCTACCTTACCACCCATGACTACCATCATAAAGTTCTCTGCAAAGCAGGGATAATTTTTAGGACCACCCTCTGAAATGATGGTGCCACCTTTTAGGACAACCCTCTGAAATCCTTTGGTACACAAATAGAAGACCTTCACTTCTATTAGAATAAGTCATAAAATAAAAGGGACAATGGCTTTTGGTGTGTTGTCTGAATTGTGCACTATTTAGTAGGTATCTTCTAAGGGCTAGTTCTGTTACCAAATGTGTTTTGCTGCCTATGAAAAAGACTTCATGTTGGATTGTTCTTTTTAATTCAGTTCCAAGTCCACTGGACCTAATCTGTGACTTTTGAATTACTGTTGGTTTACTTGAATTTAAAAATGAGTACTAGATGATGTTTTTCTTTAGGAGTGGTAGCTGATTAAAGCAGAGAATGTGACTAATACAATTTGATTTTTCAAAAATGTATTTTCCATACTGAAAATAGAAGGAAGACACTTTTAGTATTGCCTGACTGTGGTATTTCTAAATTTATAGCACTGAAATGTATGTCTAGGCATGTGTATTTGGATTTTTTCAAAGCCAGTTCCAAGCTAAAGTCCCAACAAAGCCAAAGGTCATTCAGTTAGCTCAAGATGTGTATTCTTGTTGGGGTGATAAAGATGGCATCCCTGCTTTTAACTGTGCGGTTAAATAACGCTGCATGATAAAATGAACTGATCTTACCAGTAGACACTGTTGTTTCAGAAGAACTTCTTTCCTCATACTGTGTGTTTCTATATAAGGCTTTTTTCACTGTTGCATGCATCAATATCTTTATTGTTTGCCAGCTCTACACTAAAGAACAGTGACCTGCCTCATAGTTGCAAAATTTCTTGTTCTGCAGCTTGAGTAATTTTTTCTATTCATTAGAATTGCTGCAGTTACAGGAGATGCTGTGATTTATCAATCTACTTTTTATGGAAAACCATCTGCCTAGCTAGGCATAAGGGCTTCAGATTCTTAGGACTTTTGAACTATGTTGATATTTTGATTTATGTGGAGGTGCTGAAGTGCAGTGGACTTTCATATCTAATAGTAGAAACTTAAAATGCCTTGTGCACTGGGCTAGGTAGTTAGTCAAAGGGGTAGTTGTAAGGCATGATATATATTCAGCAGCACTGCATAGCATAAGTCGCATTTCAATATTATCACAAATACAGTGGTTTTTTACTTTGTTATAGCTTTTTATGGGAGAGTGCTGGAAAAGGATCACAGGCAACGATTTCTGGGAAGAGTTATGACAAGTTCTTGTTCAAACTTAACTGCGTGGAAGCAGGGCAATGGAACTGTAGCCTACTATACTGATCTTGTAAGGCTTCTAATGCTGTGAATTCTGTCTCTTTAATAAGTAAAAATACGGTATTGAAACACGGGCAAGGAGGTTGGTTAAGTAGGCAGTGTCAGTGTCCTGTAGTTCCTGGGCTGGGAGATCAGTTGTGGAATACAGATGTGGAGGTGATAGTGAGCAGTGATGGCTGTTTTAATTTTTTCATCAAAGATTATTTCATACAAATGACTTGGTGCTTCTTTTAAGCAACCTTACAAACTTTAAGAATAAGCAGTTAGCATGGGTTTGTCAATCAAAATAAAAATGTGCCTTGTGTGTATGTTTAGGATTTTTTTTTTACTTCTGTGTTTGGCCACTTCTTTTTTATTACTCTCAAACAACTTTTGAAGCATTAGGTGGTAAGCCAAGGTCGAAAAGAGTTTTTAAATGAAACAGTGATCAATCAGGTTGCAGCATGCAGGCCTGCATAAATACTACAGCGCCTCTATTGTCTTTAAAATGTGTTGGTGAAATCTGGACATACATGCTTATCTGTTGCAAGTCATGAAGACAGCTCCTCTAAAGAAATTTTAAGAATCATGGGACTTAGATTACTTACACACCTGCATCGTAGGAGGTGAAGACAGACTGGTTAAGTTATTTCAGTGACAGAGAGAGCGTGCTCTTAAATAGCTGAGAGATTAATTTTGATCTGGATGATGGTAGACCAGTCAAGCTCAAAAGGCATTGGGCTCAAAATGTGCAATCGTTGCTTTTGATCAGAAGAGAAGAAAACCAGGCCTGTCCTGGTCTAAATATTGACTGATGCATGAACTCTACTTCATTGGAAGCTTTCATCTGCTCCTACTGCTTGTATTGCAGTAATGCTATTTACTCTGTTAGGATACTGATCTGGTGCAGAGCTTATTCTGCAGGATTTACTGATTTAATTCTTGGCAGAATTCTCAATTGTCCAGAATTAATTGATATGAAAATACAGAAATCAGAGAAGCTAAATTGTCAGTTGAGTTAAATGTGTTATATTGTTTTAAACTTTTTTCCCCCTGCAGTCTCAACTATTGCAGCTTGCTTTTTAACAAGAACAATAAAATCCATCTTCTGTAGGCAACCCATATCTTTATTGAACTGAGTAAATCCTAAGCTGAAGTCTTCCTTTTCACAACAGGCATTTGATTGGACTGGCATGAGAATTAACAAATAGTTATGTGTACCCTGTCTGAAATAAGGAAAGAATTAAATCAGAAAGATTGTTTCTAGACCGGACAACAGGATTAGTATGAAGGATTAGAGATGGAAGAGGTGGTGAAATGGTTAAAAATGTAGGTTTTGAGGGCTGGGTAAGTAACTAATAGCAGGTGGTGAAATCTAAAAGATCATGGGGTAAGCCAATTTAAATGCCATCTATACCATTGCCTGGGGCCTTCTTTGAGACTATGGGGAAAGAGGTGGGATCATTGGCTTGTTTTCCACTGGAATCATATGCTCTGTCTAAATTCCTGGAATTAATGGTTTGTGGCAGCCTGGGACTGGCTCAAACTGGAATGGTAATAGCTTAGCAAAAAAGAAAATATGGAGACTTTAATTACTTTGTTTGTGTGATTTGACTTTGCTACCAATTCTATTAGCTTCTGGACTGCAGTGTTGGAACACTTTGTTTGAGAAGATTTAATCAGTTATGGTAGAATTCCCTTCAAGCTCTGCAGTTACAGCACCTTTGAAAAGAGCCCACCAAGAATTGCGGTTACACTGGGACAGGTAGACTCTGTGCTTGTTAAAAGCTGAAATACTTAATGTTCTTTGCAGGTCTTGCATTTGTACCCCAGAAAAGTGTAGCCTTAATTAAGTGTGCAAAATGTGAGGTTTTTATTCCAGTGAAACAGATTTGCTTTGACTGCAGGAGTGTGTTTGTTATAGTTGCACTCAAACCAACAACAAAAAAATATAAGCCATGGCAAGCAAAACTCCAGCATGCCTTATTCATGATACCAGTAAGCACTGTTAAAATGCAGATGATAATCAACAGTTGATTTTTGGGAGGGTTATAAAATGTCTAGCTAAGCAGTTGGAAGGCCAACATAGCAGGATCTTTACTGTTCTAATGTTCTTCTAAAGTTTCGCAGCAGCTGGTGGAGAGGATTTCTTAAAATGCCTGGTAAAGGATCAAAAAGTGTTGCTTTTGCAACATTGATGTCGTATGGCATAACAACACTACTGGTATAATTCTGCTATACCTGACGAGCCATGTGTGCTATCCTGGGGTGAGAAGTGATCTTGATAATTTGAAATTTACTTTTATCACAGTTTATCATCAATAGTTGGTCAAAATCCTCTTGCTTACCTTACACGTTTAAATTGTGATTGATGCACCCATACTAATGGCTTATTCATAAAGTTTGTGAGGTTGTTTAAAAGAAGTACCTAGTCATTTGTATGAGAGAATCTTCAGTGACAAGAATAAACCAGCCGTTACTGCTTGCTGTCACCTTTCTTAGCATTGTCCTTCCAAGAAAACCCCCGAAAGCTTTGAAGCCACGGACAATTCATTTTATTTATAAACAAGTTTTACAGTAGTTGTTTGAAACTAGGTACCGGGGGAAAAAAAGTATTTTGAACTTCAGGTTTAGGTTTGGAGTCTAGCAAGAGGTATTAGAAAGTATAACACTGGATTATTTGTGCACATGTGGTGCAAAACGAGCAACAATGCGGCTTTCTGACTTTCTCCAGCAGTTTGAAAATCACCTTCAAATCCCTATTCCCTTATATTGGATACCCAGTAAAAGGAAAGTAGGTGATGTTGCCAGTGGTAGCAGAATGTGATTGTCAGGAAGGAGGGAGGTGGAATATATTGTATTATCCTGGTGCAGACTTGTGTTTTGTTAGGATTAAATTGCAGTCAGCTGTATGTATACTTCTGTAGCTCTATGGAAAGAAGAGAAAATGCAGCTGCCTTCATCCCCCTCTACTAAACCAGTGCCAGCAACCTTGGGTTGGAGCATTGCACTGACTGACCTGTACCCCTCTGTTTAAAAGTCTGCTTGTGCAGCAGCAGGAGGGACCTGGGTGACGATGGTGCAGAAAATCTGGGTGGAGAATAGGCAGAGCAGCCAGGCAGCGGGGCGGGGACATGCAGGAAGTAAAGGATTCCTGTGCTGCCTCTTCTTCCTCCTCACAGCCAGCTGGGAAGGCAGAAAAGGACGCGCTTGCCTCTCGCACGTATTACGTCTCGCTTATATTGATTCATTCTAATCAGTGAATCAGTGGCAAAAGCAGATATTGAGCTCAAATCTCTACAGCCTCATGTACTGGACTTGGAAAAGTACAAGAGGTGTCAAAGAGAAAACAATGCTCCCTTCTAACTTTGATGTCTGCTTTCCTTCGGCTGTGCGTTAAATCCACAGCCCAGTGCATTCCCATCGGAAACCAACACCCAACTGACTCTTTGGGGTGTGCATCTCTCTATTCCTGATGGATTTTACAAAGAGAGAGATCTGTCCTGTATTTGTAATTGTTAATTCCCGCTGCTGCTGCTGCTCTCGCAAGGATTGCGGTAAAGAGGTAGGTAAGAATTTTGGCTGTATAGAGTGTGTGTAGCCGCAAGAAAGGATTGTGGGGGTGAATCGGAATTCTTGATAAGTCTGCTGAACTGCTTTATGTTTGCATAGATTGGGTCTTCAGCTTTTAAACTTGACTGTACGTCTTACTCTATAATTTTTTAATTATACATAAAAATCCTGAACAGCAAGGAACAACACTTACTGCTTCTGCTCTTTTCTATCTGTGTTGTCATTCCAAATCTATTTTTTTTTTAAATTAGGGTTGGTTGAGGGTATGTAATGCTTCCACTGTCTTCATTTTGATTTGGTGTAAAAGTTATACAGCACTGATTGTACCTTCTCTTATGAAGTAAATAGTACTTTTCTGTATCTCTTGCAATAGGACAAGATGCTAAACCACTGACCTAGTAATCTGGTCATCTAACTAATATAAAGTAACTGTGTTTCTAGGCAAGAATTGTAAAGTTCTGGGTAGTGTATACTTTAGCGTTTAAAGCATCTTGAAAGTCCAGTGTTGATAAGAGTACCATACTTGCCTTTAATGGATCAAATAACTATATAAATGTGAATGTTGAATTTTGGAATGAACTTTTTCCACCTGATTAAAATCTGATAAAATTAGACTTTACCATATCTAAGAGAAACAAAATGAAATTTTCTCTTAAGCCTAACATAAAGACTATAAGATAAGTATTTAGTTTTGCATCAGGTGCACTTTGTACTACCTACATACATGCCATATTTTAGAGGTGCTCTCAAAATGTAAGCACTCGGTGGGCTTTATTTTAAGTTGGCACGTCTTCTGAAAGAAGCAGTTCTGCTTTTCTTAGCTATTGCACTATCACTTTCCTTCTGTGAGCCTGAGAGCTAATGCAGTGGTGTAGGGAGCCAGACTGGGGACCTTCTTTCCACTGGAAACTGCTGCAGGCTTTTTTGGCTGGAGTTGTTTCAAGTCTGATAAACACCATCATCTGGTTCATTATCCAGCTGTTCAGATGCATGTGCCGGCAAAAGGGAGGAAATGACACGGGTGTGGGGATGGGAGATGGAAACCAGGAGACTTGTGCTTTCAGCAGCAGTGCCAGTTGATGGTATTTTGGACAGTAGCTTGAGAAAATGTTGATTTTTGTGTGTGCCTGTTACACCCACCTACACTTTTTTCCTCTGCAAGAGTTCTTCCTTCTATTTCTTTAGCAAACTCAGGAAAAAAAATGCTAGCGAGATTTGGGTGTTCAGTTCTCATTAAACTGCCATTAGGGAACAGGTCTAGTAGATTAAAAGATGTGAGTTGTTCTGTGATTCTTCGAAGGAGTTTGGGGACAAAGAGAAAATGTGACCATTTTGCAGTAAGTGTGGTGAAAACCAGGAAGTACCAAATGGCTTAGTATGTACTTGAGTGCCTTTGTGTTCAGAAACTAATGAACGTATGCTTGGCTGCACACCTCATGCGCTCTTAAGGACACATCAAGGTTATTGCAAGGTGAATTGCAGAGCCCTTTGGTTTCTCTGTGATGACAGGTTAAGGTGTATAGGCAGCTCTGGGTAGAAAAGGGTTCACTGGTTCAGTGATTTGTATCTTTCATAGTATACTCTGTCTTGTTGCATGAAATAGTTTGATGCTTCCCATAGTGCTTGGAGGAGAGAAAATGTTTTTAAAAGCTGATGGTACTTAAATGGCCTGAACTTCAGTGTAAGGGGCACTTGGCCAGCACTGTAGACTGGGCTTAGGCAACCCTTCTCATGGACTGTGGAACAAACTGAGAAATGTGTAGCTGCTTAGACACAGAATCCTCTGTTGGCTTTAGGCTGTAGTGTGAGATCCTCCCAGATTTTCTGAGGAGCAGTTAAGAACATAGAAGTGATGCTGGGGGTGGAGGGCTTCTCTTTTTAACCCAACTCTTGGTCTGGAATTCACAAAATGGGGTTATTGTAAAATGGCCCTCTTGGAAGGGCCTGAAGACTTTGGACAGGTATTTAATTCCTTTCAGGATAGAGTAACACAGGGTAGCAGACTGAATCACCGATTCCAGAATCTATTCTTAGCTTTACCTTTTCAGTCTTTGTGCAAGAACAGAGCATATGATAAAATAGTTATCAAGAAAACTTATGTTCTGGCTTCGTTATGGTAATATTTTACTGTACTAGTTGTCTTACTCAGCTTTTAGTTTTTGTGAAATGAGATTGTCGCAGATCTGACATCTTTTGCTGCCATAGTGTGAATGAACATACATGCAGACTGCTGCAATGTCTGGTGTTTGAGCAGTTTAGGAGACTTAGATGTGTTAAGCTTTACAGATTTAGATACAAATAAATACAATAAGCAGTTGAATAATTATTGCATATGTATGTATGTGTATATAGAAGCACATCTAATTCTGTGTAAAAGTATCTATCTCTACATAATTGAACCTGAACTCCTGGCACCATTTTAAGCTTGGTTCATAAATAAAGGTGGGTATGTCTGACCAGTCTGCTTTATGAGCAGAGACACAAGCAAACAGGTACTTGATGCCAGTAGTAAACGCTAAAGCTAGTTTTATAAATCCCTATAAAGTGTAGGGCTCTGTCATACCCTGCTAGAAAGCTGGAGATTTATGATATGACCTGGTTAGAGTATTAAACTTACCTGTCCTAACTTTGATCTGGTGTCTCATCAGCTGAGGCATTAATCTCCAGAAGTCTTAATGCTCAGTGAAGCTTTTAAAAGCATTAAGTTATGGTGAACATTAATTTCAAAAGAGCAAATTTTAGAGGAAAGAGATAGATAACCAGAGTGCTGTTGTAACAGGAAGCTTTTATCAAGTGAAAACCTGCGTCTTTCTGTAATGTTTTGGTTTGGTTTTTTTTTTTCCTTTAAAAAATTTCATATACACCACCTTGGAAAGCCATAGTGACAAATAGCACCGTTGTCCACTGAAAGACCGGACTCTTGTGCTTCTCCCAGTCTTGTGTTTGCTTATGTTGAAGTTGGTGTTGACTGTGCCCTCTCCTGTAAGAGTGTGGTGGACAATAATTTAGGTAGTGAACATATGAAGTCAATATACTGCTGTGTCTGGCCAAG
The DNA here is from genome assembly GCF_000695765.1 of Mesitornis unicolor. NCBI lineage: Eukaryota > Metazoa > Chordata > Aves > Mesitornithiformes > Mesitornithidae > Mesitornis > Mesitornis unicolor. The sequence goes on from NW_010176039.1 coordinate 57,096, forward strand.
GGGGAAAAGAAGTAACTAGATGTAAATGGAAATTATTGTCATATGATGTCTCCATGTTCAGTTAAATGAAGGTGTGTAGTTGCAAAGACTCTGGTTCAGAGACTTGAACTTTTCTGTTTCCAGACTTGTTTCCCACTGGCAGTAGAGGAAGGGGGAAAGCTTGTGTCTTGATATCCCTGTTTGGTGTGAAGCAGTATCATATAGGATATTGGGAGAAGTGCTTTCTGGTTAGAACACTAATCATGTACTGCTTCTACTTTGTACTACTACTACACTTATTTCTGTACTTCAGACTCTATAGTTTTCTCTTTTTTAGTTGTGATTTACCAGTGACACAGGATCAGATATATCAAGTGTATGATTTCATGATTGTTCAGCTTGAAAACGTGGGCTATTCATATAACAGAGTTTGAACAGGATGTCTTCATCCTCTCTCATTCTGTTATCTTAAATACAGAGTTTGACACTAAAGGCTGAATTAGGTAAAATTGAGTGCCAAATTTTGCTGTTGTGGACAAATGCCCCCTGAAATAGAGCTTCTGGCCATGATTAAGTGATGAAGTTTGGCTCTCTGCCTGCAGTGTTTTGTAGAATTCCCAGATGGTTGTATCTCATGGCCTATTTGCTTTACTGATTTAAGTAGCTGTTCATACTTAGGTTTTATTTTTGCTCTCCCTCAATGGCCTTAGCATGTACTGGATGAAGGATTGTTATCTATTGTTGAAGGGATTTTGTAAAGGTCTGTATTGCTAAACTCATTTTCCTGAACTGACAACAGCAGTGATGCAGGTGTGTAGTAGGTCTCCTGGGGAGAGCCAAGATACAGGAAAGTGGGGTTTTGGTGGCTTTGGTTGGCTCGTTGTTTTTTTTTCTTAATTTCATTTTTTTAAATGTTGGACAAGTCAGATTATTCTGGACTAAGGTTTTTCCTGTAAAATCCGTCTATTCAAAAATTATTTCATATAATGGCATGTTGGAAGCATTCTGGGAAGCAGCAGAATCCTTTGAAGACCGTTAAATTAATCATGTGGATTTGTGCATTAGTGTTACATAGAAAACATTTCCTTCTGTCCTCAGTCCAGTCTGTGTACTTGCCTCTAACCAGCATAACTTCCATGGAAACTAAACGGTTCTCCTATCATAACTAAGAACCTAATTCCCAAAGCCTTCTGTTATGGAAAGTGTAGCTGAGAAATAGAGAGGGGGGAAATCTTTGCAAAAGTCACTAACAAACAGATGAACAGTAAGATTGGAGTCAGATTTCTCTGTAATTTGCACTAGTGGGGAATTCAGGCCAGTTATCTATTGAGTAAAGATAGTTGTTGTTTAAACACAATCAGAACTTAAATCGAGTGGGCCTTGAAGTTTCTCTGTTTTTTTGTATGTTCCAGGGTGTCAAGCCAGCCAGCTTTGATAAAGTAGCAATCCCTGAAGTGAAGGAGATTATTGAGGGATGCATTCGACAAAACAAAGGCGAAAGGTAAGTACTTTCTCTTTGGGTAGAGGTGTTACTTGCTGTCTTGAGGCTTGTATCTGTGATGATGCCAGATTGTTAGTTGAGGTCTTCTGTGTGCTGATCGAAGTTGGGAAGCCAGTATTACTTCTGCAGCTTCTGTTTCTTGGTAGATTATTCAGTGATTGTTATAGAGAATTAACAGTGTCAGGAAATGTGCAAATGCTGTAATAACCATCTATGTCAGTTTATTCTGAAATTCTACTGCTTTTATTAAAACTTTGACCTAGTCACCAAAATAGCGGAGGACAGTCCTTCAGGGTTCCCAGGTATTTGGATTGCTTGGTTGGTTTGTTATTCTGTAATGTGTTGTTTTTCCTGTCGCTTTGATTTTTGGTGGCATTTTATGGCTGATTGTTTTGAGGGCTCTTCCTATTTTTAAAATTGCTGCTCTTTTTCAACCACATTTTTTCTGCAAGATGACTTCTACTTGAAATGGTTAACTTATACCATTACATTAAGTCCGTGACTGCTCTGGTGGCTTTTTTGTGTGGTTTGTTTTGTTTTCTGCTTTTACTTAGCTGTTTCCTACTGAATATCTGATTTAAGAATGCTTCAGCCTTTGGTCTTCCTCTAGCTTCCTGCTGTTCTGTTCAGAGCTGGTTTGTTAGTTCATGCAAGTTTATTCATTCCCTTCTATTAACTCTTGAAGTTTTACATCTGATGGCATTGCTGTGTATTTTCAAATTCTGTTCTTTTTCTTAAACAATTGCATATTTTTTCCTATTTTAGGTTAATTTTGTTACTGCACATCACTTATTCCTTGCCATTTAGTTCAAGCAGTTAACTTTTACGCTACTACTGTTAAGGCTGTGCATATACGAACATAGATCTTTTTTGTACCTTTAGGACAAAGCTTCCTAATTGTGCCAAAGAGGATGCAAGTTGAAGTAGTTCAAAATAGTATAAAATATGAAAAGAATAATGTGGTGCTTATCTAGTGCTGAATTTACTAGATGAGACTTTTGATAAGATCTTGAAATAGACTGAAATATGTATATGTACTTTGATTACTGTACTGTGAACTAAAGCTTGTGTGTTGGATCTTAATGTTCAGTAAAACCAAACTGTTTCTCCAGCGTTTCTTATTATTTTAGTTAATAGATAGCACATTCAGTTGGCTTAAATCTGTTGGTACTTCTGCTGATCAATCTGTGATTATATTTTTTTGTGCATGTAGAGTATTTTTGCATTTTGTTTCTCCCTCATGGTTTTAAACCGAAATTTGAATGACGGGCTGCCAAATAATTCATAGGAAAAGCGTGTCATGTAGAGAATAAATTTGAGGCATCATCAGGCAAGGATATTCCTTAATATTTTATGGAAACCTAATACCTGTGTGTTTTCTACATTCTTTCCCAATATGCTAGATATGCTATTAAGGATCTTTTGAATCATGCTTTCTTCCAAGAAGAGACTGGAGTACGGGTAGAACTAGCAGAGGAAGATGATGGAGAAAAAATTGCCATTAAACTCTGGCTGCGAATTGAAGACATCAAAAAACTCAAGGGCAAATATAAAGATAATGAGGCAATAGAGTTTTCCTTTGACTTGGAGAGAGATGTCCCCGAGGATGTAGCACAGGAAATGGTAAGTGGTGGTGGTCTTGGAAAGTATCAGAAGTACTGGTGTTCTGTGACAGTGAAATGTAGTCTGTCAGCCTCTGTATTTGCAGTTGTTACTGTCTAGAAATAAAACAGCTTCAGAAGTTTGTGAATGAGAAGTTAGTGCCAGAGAGTGGTAGTTTATGTTGCAACACTACAACAGTGGCTGTCTATGACAGTCTGAATTCTGTGAATATATCCTCCTTCAGGTGGAATCTGGCTATGTCTGTGAAGGGGATCACAAGACAATGGCGAAAGCTATCAAGGACAGGGTATCTTTGATTAAGCGCAAGCGAGAGCAGCGTCAGTTGGTGCGAGAAGAACAGGAGAAGAAGCTTCAGGAAGAAGGTAGTCAGAAGCAGCAGCTGGAGCAACAGCAACCATCAAGTGCTTCCCATGCAGGGTCAAAGCATCCCCTATCTGTCACTGGTACTACTCCTGTTCCCAGTACTTCAGCATCGGTTTCTACGCAAGTGGAGCCTGAAGAACCAGAAGCTGATCAGCACCAACAACTGCAGTTCCAGCAACCCAGTATATCTGTTCTTTGTAAGTGTGTCAGTTGGCTTATTTAGGAACTCTTGCACTTACACAGTTCCCCCTTAGTGCCTTAAACTTTTGGTGGGTATAGCAGTAAATATCTTAAGATGTTGCTGTCTGCCATTGCTGTCTGCTGAAGGAAATTTAGCTCACTAGAAAGCACAGCAAAATAAGATGCATTCCTGTGCCTTAGCTGAGCCAAGTCTTGGCACAGTTGACAGTCCGGTGTCTTAGCACAATGTAATTTTCCTTTGTGTCAAGTTAATACATTAAATGAACTGGGGTAACTGAAGCATGATCATGTGTCCTAGTTTTTGCTGCCTTCCTATAGGGACAGTATATTCTGGCCCTGCAGAAGACTGTACACTCTTGCATGAGTGCAGTTAGAGCTATTAAAACACTTATTTGGATCATTGTTAACTTATATTTATGGTGAAAATAAGATGAATGTACAGGCAGTTCAGCTCATAATTTGCTTTCTGGAAAAAAGGTTTCATTTTCCACTTCATATGCTATACATGAAAAGATGAATTAACACTCCTAACTTTTCCTCTTCTGCCATCCCAACATTTTAATCGGTATTTGAATAATGATGGTAGATGAGAACTTCCGTATTAGAATGGTGACATTAGAAAGCAAATAACTATCTGTTCTTTAGGTAATGGGGATTTTAAGTGCTTTACTATGCCTACATCAGGTGTATCTGCCAGCCAGTACAACAGATGTGTTGTGTATATATATCTGTGTAAAATTAAAAAAAAATTTAATTA
>NW_010176040.1:0-9652 GCF_000695765.1 Mesitornis unicolor
CATACACATACACATATACATATACATATACCCTGTGGGTGATATAAGCCAGTGTTGAGCTGCTGGCGTGCTCCCTGAAAATCCTGCTTGCAGGTCAGGGCTAGGTGGACTCTGATGTATATAACTGGTGCATTACAGGTGATGGACCACGGGATCGGGTCTGGATTCACCTCCCCAGGGATCTCTGCACATGGGTAAATGGGATGACAGGGGACGTTAGACACGAGGAAAGCAGCACATCACACGGGGATGCTGGAAAACGGTTTCACTGCCCCATGGGTTAGTCTGTGAGCTCTGATCTTTGTTTACAACCAGATTTCATTTAAACAGATGTTCAGTCTGTCTGTTTTCTGCTTACACCTGGGTATCTCGCGTGTATAACTCTGTGTTATATTGCACCTGAAACAAAACCGATCTAACTACATCAGACACATAATCAGGGTCAAAGAATATTACCAGGCCCTAGGACTCTATTGCCGGTGCTGTTAAATTGTCAGAATAGTGTCTGACCCAGTTTTGGCCTGGGCACTCTCCCAGGCAGTTCCCAGGGCCGGCTGGGGAGCTGGGACAGGCATTCCCAACAGGCAGTCGGATGGGACCACCCTGTTTGGGAGGGCCAGAGAGTTCAATAGCTGTGCAGCAGGGGGGGGGTCCAGGCCAGCTGGCCTTGGGGCAAGAGACCAGTGCCAGGCACATTTAATTCAGTAGAATAGATGTTTCTTCTGTGTTCTCAGAGATCCTGAAAGGGTGGCTGAACACTTGCAGAGACCTGCAGACTGTAGAGATTAAAGTCATCAGGAGAGAGGTCGCCCAGCCCAGTGCAGGTTTGCCAGTGTCGAGGGGCTTTCTGTATGAGTTTGTTAGAACCCATGGCCCCAGCTGCCCTGTCCGTGAGGTCTGCCTGTCCTGGGTGCTCTCTGTAGTCCAAGCTGAGTGTATTCTGATGCAGGGTAGTGCCTCTGTCCCTGTCAGAGCCATGCCTGGCCTTGGGCACGTAACAGTCCCAGCGTGTGTGCGTGCTGGGAGAGTGGGGACCTGCACACCCTGCTCACTCTGCAAGCTGCTGTATGAAACCAAGAGACACGATGGTTCCCAGCACCGCATTTCTGAGCCTGACTTTCAGAGGTGAGCGCTTGGATCCGCAGTCTCTCTGTGTGTTTGGACATTAGCCTGACTTTTAAGAACATCCCGTGGGAGAATCTTCTGGTCTGTCCACCAGACTTAAAAAAACCCCAAAACCAACAGCTAAAATCAGAAACCTAGTCCTACATTTCCATTTCAACTCAAAGCAGCAGAAGAAACAAGAGAGACCATACACATCTTATGTGCTTCTTGGCTTGCTGTTGAGTGACCCTACCCTGTGGAGCTCATACAAGGTCTATTAAAGGTCGGGCTGAATGCAAAGTGGGTAAGGGCAGGTGACATGGGCAGAACTGTGCTGTTTTGCCTACATCTGAATACCTTCTGATGGTCAGAAAACACTCTGAACCCCCAAACCGTGTTGTGCATCACATCTCTTGGGGCTTCTTGGGGCTAACTCCTCTGATGGCCGGCACTTGATGATTAACACATTTTTTCCTGCTACACAGTCAATAAGGAATACTTGTGCCGATTAGGATATTGTTTCTAGCTCCCACAGATCTGACAGCAGCAACCTTTACCCAAAGGGGCCAAAAGATGTCCTTACCCATTTTAGCCACATAGTAGCAATGATCATGATACACCTCCACATATTTTCATGAGAGATATGGGGAGAAATCAGGTTGAAGGTAAGTACAGTTATTGCAAACGCAAAGCTGTGCAAATATAGGTAAGAGTATGGAGTAGCAATCAGGCAAGCATCCCGGTCTGCCTCCTTCCTCAGGCCTGAGACGACGCAGCCATTGCTCACATACATCCCTCCATTCATACTTGCATTCATTCATTCATTCATGCCTACCCAGGACCCCTCTCACTCTCAAAAACACCTCCTGCTGACAGCATTGCTGCTTATTCATATCAGGCCTTTGCTGCTGTCATGCTTCATTTTGGAGATGTAATGAGGCATTAATGCTTATCTTTGATGTGTGAACTGTGTCAAAATATCCTCTTCTTCTGAGCTCTGGATCCATCAGAATCCACCATAAAATGTGAACAAAATCGCCATTGTTTGAAAAATTGACATAGCTCCACTGACAGAGCATTTCAGCGGGCAGGCAGGAAGCAAGTGTGTGCAGCGCTTACTGCATCCCAGCGCTTTTAATTGCTTAACCAGTTCCTTCTCCTGTCTCTGTTTGCTTTCTCAGCCTGACACCCAACCTCCATCCTCTCTTTTGTTGTCTAAGTCCTCCTATTACCCCACTTACCAACACCGTAACACTGCTCTGATTATGTGCCAGGCAGCCCCTGCTCTTCAGCACAACGCAAAGATGCTGACCAGAGACCTAGATACAGTTTGGACTTGGTTTGGGAAAGACTGGGACCTTTTTCCCAGTAATTCTTTCCTGAGTTTAATGCATCTTTCTTCACGAAAGCTTCAGTTTAGTGCTGATACCTAAAAATACCCACCAACAAATGAATAGGGGAACGTGGTCAGACAGTTTTTCTGAAGCTACGGCTTCATCAACCAAATCACACAGCAGAGGACAGCACCGGCAGTATACTGCAGCTTTGGTGTCTTTGGTGGGTACAAATACCTCGTAGTGCATTTCCTGCAGTATCAGCACGTTGCCACAGTTAACACATATGGCAAAGATTTCTATTTTAGAAAGTGACCCTGAGGGCTTCCATTCTGACCCTACCAAAACCCTGCAAAGAAATACAATTGACATTGCCTGAAAAATCTTAGCACTTGATCGAGTCCCCACACTCACCAGTTGCACCTAAAGACTTTGACTGAAATTCTGTGCCTATGTTTTGCTTCTCCCCAAAACAAACAAGCAAACGAACAGAAGAAAGAGACTCATCGGTAGACCCTGGGGTAGCAGAAATACTCTCATGCACTGTTCCTATTTTGTGCTTTTCGTACCAGAGTGAGTTGGATGAGAACCAAATACAGATGGCTGGAGATGACGTGGGTTTGCCAGAAGACCTTCAGAAGATGGTGGCGGAAGATCAGGTGGAGGAAGAGGACAAGGACTCTATCCTGGGGCAGCTGCAGAACATCCAGAATATGGACATGGACGCGATCAAAGAAAAGGCACAAGCAACCTTCACCGAAATGAAACAGGCCGCCGAGCAGAAGTGCTCTGTGATGTAGAGGAGACGCCACTGCCCAAGGGTCGGGAATTCGGTCTTGTCACGGGGGCTGCGAGCGAGGGCAGGCGGCGGCGTGTACTTAGCTCTATAGCAGTAAATGTAAATATAGACCAGGGAGAGAGAGAGAGACTTTAAAACCCCACGGAGGGTCAAAATCTACGTGCTGTGACTGCTTAGTGCGAAGTTAGAACTGATCCTCGCTTTTTAACATAACATGTTTCCCCATGGAAAAAAAAAGGCTTTAAAAAAGCTAATATTGGAGAAAAAAATGTGCCTTTTCCTGTTTCTTCAAAGTGATCAAAATGCTATTAAATGTGTATTTTTAAGCAAAATTGTGCTTCTAATGCATAACATACAGGTAACCACTCATTTAATACTGCTTTCAGAAATAAACACATGTATTTCTAACAAAAACATGTCTGTTTCAAACACTTTGAAACAAACTCAGTATTCAAATGTTGACATTTTCTGCAAAAACTTTAGAAAAACGTTGTTTTGACCATGTCCATACTAAATAAAGCAAACAGCAAAAAGTGACGCCTCTGACTGTACAGCTTGGGACGAAAACGTCATCGTACAGAGAAATGAGTGGGGACTTTTGGAAACCAAGGCTTGGTCACTACAGAGAGCCAGGGTCTGTCAGAACCCAGACTTCTCCAGGCTGCTTTAATTTCGCAGCCTCTCGGTCTTTAAATGCGGTTCAAATGTCAAGGGACAGTGGTGGCCCTCTGCATGGCTGCTACGTGTGCCAAATTCTGGGGCTTGGGGTACCAGCAAATGACCTGTATGGGCTGAAATGAGCTCCCCACATCTGTTCTAGGAGTTATTTCCATGCAAGGCTGATGAAATCTGCAAATGAATACAAGGGGGTTTGTAAGTCTCTCTTTCTCTGTCTCCACCCAATCAAGTAAAAATATTCATTTTAAATGAATAAATGCACTAAGTATGGTTTGTCTCCTTTTTTTCTCTTTTCCTTCTTCTCTCCCCTCCTTCCTGCTGCCTTCCTTTTTCTGCCTTTTCACTTTTGTCTCTTTCTTCTCCCTTTTCCCTTATTTTTTTCCTGTCTTTTTCCCTTTCCCTTTTCCTTTTCTTATTCCTTTCCTTTTCCTTTTCCTTTTCCTTTTCCTGTTCCTTTTCCCTTCCCCTTTCCCTTTCCCTTTCCCTTTCCCTTTCCCTTTCCCTTTCCCTTTCCCTTTCCCTTTCCCTTTCCCTTTCCCTTTCCCTTTCCCTTTCCCTTTCCCTTTCCCTTTCCCTTTCCCTTTCCCTTTCCCTTTCCCTTTCCCTTTCCCTTTCCCTTTCCCTTTCCCTTTCCCTTTCCCTTTCCCTTTCCCTTTCCCTTTCCCTTTCCCTTTCCCTTTCCCTTTCCCTTTCCCTTTCCCTTTCCCTTTCCCTTTCCCTTTCCCTTTCCCTTTCCCTTTCCCTTTCCCTTTCCCTTTCCCTTTCCCTTTCCCTTTCCCTTTCCCTTTCCCTTTCCCTTTCCCTTTCCCTTTCCCTTTCCCTTTCCCTTTCCCTTTCCCTTTCCCTTTCCCTTTCCCTTTCCCTTTCCCTTTCCCTTTCCCTTTCCCTTTCCCTTTCCCTTTCCCTTTCCCTTTCCCTTTCCCTTTCCCTTTCCCTTTCCCTTTCCCTTTCCCTTTCTTTTTTCCTCTCCTCACCTTGTCTCTTCTCTTTTTCTCCCACCGTCTCCTCAGCCCCAGCCGCAGGCGCTGTTCCATGCCGTGGGCTCCAGATGTGGGATCTGCTCTGCTCTGAACCCCCTTGGCCGGGGGTCACGTCCTCTGGCCCCGCAGAGCGACGCTGGCACTGCCAAGCCCCCCCGCACCGCGGCTCAGCCCCAGCTCCGAGGTGGCTCCGCAGCACCAGGGCGCGAACGGTGCTCCAGGACGGGTGACTAGAGAAGGGGTGGGGAGATGGGCCAGTGCAAGTGGACAAAAGCGGACCTCTTGCTTCCTGCCATTGCTGTTTACTTGGAGGGCAGGACAGGAGATGCACAGTGACTTCCTGGCTGTCTAACGTCCTCAAAAAGTCAAATAGTGAAAATACCATAAATGTGTAGGACGCTGTAGCAGCTCAGGACAGGGAGAAGTGGCAGGGGGTGGATGGGTCAGCTCTGGTAGGGGGGGTCTTGGATGCAAGAGATCATCTTGGAAAAGCTATTTCAGTAATCACTATTCAAATATAAGCTGTATACACTTGTTTGAAAACCTGTTCTCAAATATCTTCCCCATTGTAGTTCCAAAAAAATACATATTTTCTTTTTGCTTACTTCTTTCTTACTGAAGAAACACAGAAGCTGCCAAGTTTACCTTCTCACTTTTTCCAGAGGATGCCGTGGTCCATTCAGACAGGGATGCCAGTGTCTCTTGTACTGGAACCAGTCATTTCTTCAGCGCCTTCATCAAGCACCAGAGCTCGCAAATGCTAACTGGGTCTCAAACACTGCCTAAAACCACCAAGACTTCTGATCCCACTGCTGCCTCTTGGGACCTTCTCTCACATGTCGAGGGGCTCTTCTAGGAGGTCTTTACGTTAGTTAAAATAGTTGCCAGCTCAGCTCAACCGGCCATTGGTTTGTGAGGATCAATCAACTTCCCTCTGTATTTGTATAAATCTGGTAGGTGTCTGCATACTGTTGCTTTACAGACTGAGTTGTCTTATCTGTAAAACACCAAAGTAAACAAGCCTCGGGCTTTTGACCTTTGAATTAAAATGTGCCTGGGACATCCTGAAAATCTTCCTGAAAGCATCTGGTGGTTTAAAGGAGCTAATTAAATTCGTCAGCACATATAGGATCAGCATTTTCACGGTTTAAAGGGTCAGAGAAGAAAGTACAGTCAGAATCACCACACAGGCGATTAATGAGATGCCAAAAAAACGTCAGGGCTGGCAGAGGCGCGCAGGGCTGGAGGGGGCTGCGTGCTGGTGTGGGACAGTCCCCAGCCCTGGCCACAGCCACGCTGACCCGCGGCTGGGACGGGACTGGGCTGCCTCAGGCGGCGGTTTTAGAGCCAGAGACTTAAAATTAAAAACTCCCAGTCTGGAGCCTCAAATCCCCCAAGCAGGGCAGCGCGACAGCCGGGGCGCAGCTGCAAACCTGTCCTGTCCATGGCAGGAGCCTGATCCCCTGCGCCGGAGGGCGCCGGAGGTGGCTGCCCTGCGCCCTGCCAGCGCCCGCATGGCTCATCGCCCTGTCCCTGTCCTCAGACACCAGCCACAGGCCTGGGGACACGCGCGGGTGGGAGGTGCCAGGTGTGTGCACGTCCACATGTGCTGGGGTGCATGTACGGGGATGCACGTGTGTGCACAAATGCACGGGTACAAATGTGCGTGCACATGTGTGCATATACGTGTACACGTCTGTGTGTGTCTGTGTGCGTGTGTGTGCTGCACGGAAGTGGAGCAGATTAAAGCACTGGGTCATGTGGGAGCTACTGCTGGACGGACCCTACCTGGGATTTGGGTTCTTATAGTTAATAGGATCGCTGGAGCTCAAGGCCGTCATCCCATCAAGATAAATGTCTCTAGTGCCCACTTTTAAGCAATCCGAATTCAATTAGGCTAATTGGAAAACAAGTAAAGAAGGATTGCATTAATATAGCTTTACAGCATGAACCTCCCCTCCCTCCCTGCGGAGGGATGGCTGAGCATGGCGAGTTCGACGTGGTCACTCTCTCACCAGCCCCACACTGTTCAGCACCCAGAAAGAGTTGCATGCCCCCAGAGCAGCCACGACCAATGCCATGTGATGCTAAGATGGGCACGGGGGCCAGGATTGGCATAGGGACCAGGATGGGCACGTGGGGTTAGGACGGGCATGGGGGCCACCATGGTCCACGGAGGCTGAGGCGCTCAGCTCTCTGTGGGATCCCCGCACGACACAGAGGACCCCGTAAGTGGTGAGGAAACACAACTCTCCTGGGGCAGATAAAGACAAATCTCAGCAGAAAAGAGAGGAGGTGGCTGTCAAGGAATGAGTGACAGAGCGATGGGAGGAGGCAGACGCTTACTCATCCCTTGTGCTTTCAAGGAGGTTCTTAAACTGCACACTTAGGGACTTCTGGGGAGAAAAAAAGCAAAGCCAATTTTGGACAATCTCTTGGGTGATACAGAGTACACAAACTGCAGTGGGGCACAGGTTCCCGCAGGGTGAACACTTCCCCCTTTTCCTGTCCCCACCCCGACCCTTGTCGATTTGCCGTCTGACCTCGAAAGCCCTGTTTATCTCTCAGGGAGGTGCTCCCTGCTGCACATCGCTGGTCAGGAGAGCAACGTCCGCCTGCAGAGCGACTTCAGCTCCAAATGTCTGCTCTGCAAGGCAATAATTATTTTGGCTTGACAAAAAGACAAGACATGAGAAAAGCGAGAATCTGGCATTTTATGTTGCTGACTTCACTCTGTGTCCATCTTGAGAAGTTTTGATAGCTCCCAAACTAATTTCAGCAGTAATTGCTGTAATATTACATTGCAGAAAAGCTAAAAAAGGTGAAGGAGTGGGGGCTGTCTTTTGGAAAGGCAAGTAACAAATCCCACCTACTTCATTCCCTTGTGAATATTCTCAGGTTTGATCCTGATCGCCCCTGTGAATATCCAGAGGTAAATGTACCACAGCACAATTTCTGAGTCTTTATACCAGGACGACACACATCCCAGGGGACTCCGGCAGCAGGGGATTTAGCAAACAGAGAGTGCATCACACACAAAGGGAAATAGCCAGGCCATTACCTTTCCTTGCCACCCTAAACTCAGCTTCCCTCCCTCCCGGAGCAGCACAGTGCCTGTGTGTCAGGGCACCACAGCCTGTGCCCGAAGCACAGTAAGGGACAAGCGAGAGATCTGGAGCTGGAGGAGCCAGAGCTGCTCTGCTCTGCTCCACGGTTGGGTTTCCTCAGATTTTTAGATTGTGACCAAGGGAGTTGCTTCCTCTTGTGACAACTCCACTCCCCTGCAAGAAGGATGCTGCAGTGCCAAATGCAGGTCCATACGGCAAATACACCAGTGATAACCTGTGGCTGAGGAAAGAGGATCGTTCTCTCTCAGGGAGGAAGCTCTCCTGTGCACTGCGTGGGATGCGTACCCTGCTTTGGGGGTGGAAGGCTTTTTGTTGTATATTCGCTTTGTGAACAAAAACTGTGCGCCTTGTCCCTGCATTTGACAATTTTGGCAGGCCCCCTAAAAGCAGCATCTGTGCCAGGACCCAATGCCCACTATGGCACTTACTGCCAGACCAGGTCTGGTTAAGGGGGTGCTGCTCCTTCATCTCACCTTACCATCTTTTTTTTGCTATAATAAGTGAAAATGATTCCCAGTTTGCCCAGGGCTTCTGGAGGGACAGGCATGTTTTGTGCTGGTTGTGAGTGCCATAAAACCCCAGCTCCAAATTAGAAGAAATTAGGGACATTGCACAGTTCATTCATCCTCACTAATAGAGTTCTTGGGAAATACACATGTAGATTAAAGGGACACAATGGCCCCTGGCTGATTGCTTTGAGTACCCTCCAATGCCCCTACAATGGTATTGACTTGCTTTTCATATTGTGCACAAAAGCCACACTAACCTTTTCTTGTCTCTGCTGCTGGCCTCTTCCCTCTGCCAGCGATGGCTGAGCCCTTTCGGCCCCAATCCCCCCCCCCCCACGCCACCCGCGAAGGCAAACCCCCCCCCCCCAAGCAGCCAGTGAAGGCAAACCTCACCTGGAGCTAGGAGAAAACCTGAGCACTTCTAAAAGAATTAACTTTGGGACATAAACCTTAAAAAGGTGTGGGCACTGGCTGAGGCAAGCACTGACAATCTGTTCTGAAGTGATTCCTCTAGAAAAACCTACACAAAATGCATCCTGTTCGGGCAGGGGGAGGGAAGCAAAAATGAAAGATTTGTGGAGAGGTCATACCCTTTATTAGAGTAGTTAATGTATCTGGAAGAAGAAGCACCAGAGGTGTTTGTCATTCACATACAGTTTCCTGAGGCTTGAAACAGGCGCATCTTCAAAGCCAAGTGCAGGCTGAAAACCGCTCTGGACGTCACTGCGTTTGTCACTGAAACCGGCTGGGACGAAAGGGGGCCGGCACCTCAGAAGGTCTGGCAAGTGCGAGCATAGAAAGTGATAAAGTGACGGAAAGAGAACAGCAGGAAAAACACTGATGCAGGAAGAAGTGTGCTGGAGGCAGGAGACGGTGCCGCTGCCTGGTCAGTGCCGTACGGAGCCCATGTCCTCCCCGAGTCAAGCACAGCGGTAAAAACCTGCGGTGTGGACCACCCAGCCGTGCCCTGACCCCGGCCCCCAGCCACAGCCTCGGCTCTTCCCACAGGCTCTGTCCCACACCAACGCCTTGGAAAACTCCCTCAGAAACTTCCCACTGCCCAGCGTTTCCCCCAGGCTTGTGAGGCTGAGCCTGGAACCTTCAGGAGCCCTCAGCGCCC
>NW_010176041.1:0-1441 GCF_000695765.1 Mesitornis unicolor
GTATATATATGTTTATGTATATATGTGTATGCCCTCAACACAGGATTTTATCCAGGCCTTGCCGCCCTTTGGGCTGATCCCTTTAGGACATTTTCCTAACAGTGTCATTTTTAGGATGGATTTACTCAGCGTGCTGCCTCCTGCACCACTCCTCATAGCCACAGACCCAACGATTGCCTTGCTGGATCCCCGAGATGTTTCTTACGCTGGGGTTATGGTTTGATATTCCCCATTTTAATCCACGCGGGAAGACAAAAACGTTCATCCTTTTGCTTGCTTCGAATTCCCCAGCCCCTAATTTCCTCCTGCCTCTCCGCTTTAACGTCATGAGAGGAGCGCTAAAATAAAATGACCCAACGAAGGGAATAATGAGGATCTGCCGTGAACCACAGCTCTCGAAACCCAGCTTCCTCCAGGATATGAAAAACACCCCCATCTCAGCCGCTTTCAGTGCATAAAAACGATGAAAGGAAAGCAGGAATTTGCCACAGGTCTTGGAAAAGCCTCAGTAAGCCCTGAACGCCGCTTTCTTTACGTCCAAACAAGTTGCGTCATTTTTGACCTTTTCCAGAACTACGGAGCACACAGACACAGGGCGAGGTGATCCACAGGTTATTCAGTGAGGAGGTTTTCAGGACCAACACTGCGACTCCTCATAATGATTATGAGTTTAATTTCCACCGTACTGATTTTCTTAATGCCTGCTGTCACTACCTACCAGAAAACACCGAGCCATGAGTAAGAATACTTCTGCCCTCTTCTACACTGACACCGATCCAGCGCTTCCTGCCTCGACAACTTCCCTTTCCCACGAAGGCTGCACAGAAATCCCCTCCTTTTCCAGCCAAACCACAACATTTCCACTGCGCCGCTTTAATGTTTCAACACCAGCGTCGGCCTAGGGCACTGAATGACTTCAGCAATGCAAATACAGCGTTACTGTGTGGTATCGTCCCTGCAAACACCTCCTCTTGTACCGGTAACAACTGTACCCATAATTACCCTACGGCATTTCAGTAATTTTTTAAATTAATCTCCTCTAGCAATTCTCTCTTACAGCAGTATTTGTTTTCAGCAGTATCAATTAGGTGTTTATTTCAGTTTCTTCCATCATAACGGACTGCAAACGTGGGTAATACCTGCCCGACTGCTTCCCTCTGGAATAAATAAATATATAAGAATATCATTTGCTCCATGATTTGTTTTCCTCCGTTATCTCCTTGTTTATCTCCTCCGCAGCCTAAGCAAGCGCTAATCTGCTTACTCTGCACCTCCCCTGACCTCATTTCTCACCATTTGTGCTCCCGTTTCCCTGCCGCTTGGGAACAGAATCACAGAGAACTCCAGAATGTGAGGAGTTGAAGGGACCTTAAAGCTCCCCCAGTGCAACCCCCCCAGAGCAGGATCACCAGAGCAGTCACACAGGAACACCTCAGGGCTT
>NW_010176041.1:1591-2740 GCF_000695765.1 Mesitornis unicolor
AACCTCCTGTGCTCCAGCTTGGGACCATTGCCCCTTGTCCTGCCATTGGACATCCCAGAGCAGAGCCTGGCTCCTTCCTCCTGACACTGCCCTTTCCAAATGGATCCCCAGGAATGAGGGCACCCCTCAGGCTCCTCTGCTCCAAGCTCAAGAGCCCCAGCTCCCTCAGCCGCTCCTCAGCAGGAGATGCTCCACAGTGGTCACTTCTCCAAGTGATAGCGCTTGTATGGTGAGGAAACATGGCAAGGCCACTGTCTCACCATGGCTGCCGGATCCACACCTCATCTCTGTGGCCCTGCTGGCCTCTTTCAAGCAGTTCCTGTCCTTCTTGACCTGAGGACCCACAATATTCCAGATGTGGTCTCACCAGGGTATTTGCTCTGAATAAAGTCAAGACATCAATTTCATGCAGAAATTAGCACTAAGCTACTAACCAGACTGACAAATACCTTCCACGCTGGGTACAGAGCTGCTCTGCTTTTGCTGGGACAGAGGTTTTATTTCCTTTCCCTCCCAGCAGCT
Organism: Mesitornis unicolor; assembly: GCF_000695765.1. Classification (NCBI taxonomy): domain Eukaryota; kingdom Metazoa; phylum Chordata; class Aves; order Mesitornithiformes; family Mesitornithidae; genus Mesitornis; species Mesitornis unicolor. The sequence goes on from NW_010176041.1 coordinate 2,114, forward strand.
CTGGTTTGGGTTTGTGCTGGGACCGGCAGTGATAACACTCCCGTATCGACACATTTCAAGGTCTGTTTTTCAGTCTTTCGCCTGCACCTCTGGTTATAGCTTCATTTATTGGATTCTTTTCCCCTTCTCGGTGCACAGGAGGATGTGGGGAAGTGAAATCCCAAGGGTGAAGGTTGACTTACGGCGTTCCCAGCCTCGGCGGCCAGGCGGGCGGCGTAGCGGGCGATCAGCCGGTGCTCCTCGTCCAGTCTGCCGGGGCTGTCCAGGACGCTGCGGGGAGAGCCAAAACACCCATCAGTACCCAGTGCCCCCCGAAATACCCGGGAGATATTACTGCAAAATACGTGGAACGAGAGAGTCGCGCTGGAAAGAACCCAAATAATTCCCTTTTTCCTTCCGCCTCCAACGGGGACGCTGCTCTCAGTTCTGCCAAGCATCTCCTCCAGGATTCACAAAGGATTGAAAGATTGAAATCTATTTGAATTTAAAAGTATTTAAATTATTTATTTTTATTTTAAATTTGTTTTTGTTTCAAATTTATTTTTCTTTCAATTTTATTTCGGTTTCAAATTTACTTTTATAACAAATTCATTTCTATTTCAAATTTATTTTTCTTTCAAATCTATT
>NW_010176042.1:0-453 GCF_000695765.1 Mesitornis unicolor
AGGACCCAAACTCTGATTTTTAAGGCCAAAGTTCACATATTTAGGATTCAAACTCCCATTTTGGGTCTAAACTGCTCATATTTAGGGCACAAACTCTCATTGTAGGGCCCAGACTCTCAGTTTTAAGGTCTCAAACTCTGATTTGTAGGGTCTAAACTCCCATTTTATGGCTCATACTCCCGTTTTTAGGGTCCAAACTATGATTTTTAGGGCATATGCTCTCATTTTTGTGCTCCGAACTCCCATTTTTAGGCCCCAAGTTATTCTAATGTGTACTGTACACTTCTCAGAAGAAAAAAGAAAGTATGGTTTCTGTTCCAAATTGTTTCTCATTTCCTTGCTATAATTTTGCAAACTTTTCAAGGAGAAAGTGAGATAAGGGGATTATAAAAATAATTCAGACTTTGTGACCCAACTGCTCAATTTTACAGAATCACAGAATCACAGAACGTT